>NC_133617.1:535273591-535573591 GCF_048593235.1 Sminthopsis crassicaudata
GGCTCTCTCCATCACAAGACCATTGGAACTGGCCTGAATCACCCTGTTATTGAAAAGAGCCTTATCCATAAGAATTGGTCATTGTATAATTTCTTAATGTATATAAGGCAATGAAAAGAACTACAACACTGGAATTATTTCTAATTATCAGATCTGAAGTTCTTCAATTCTTCAATCTTCAACCCTTCAGTTCAAATAAGGAAGTACTTTTTCATAATGGGAAAATGTAGAACACGGATAGTGGAGAAACTCTGGATAAGATATAAGACCCTTAAAACCTAGAGGGAACCTGCTGACAATGTCTGGTTTGGCTCCCCATTTCTCTTTGGTGTTCTCACCCTTCCTGAGAAGTCAGAGAGGCCTTGACCACCTGTGTTCTACTTGAAACAAGGGATACTGACAATAAAATGAACATAATAGCAGGGTGCTTATAGTTAACACCTGATGTAATGCTACCATAGTTAGCACTTGAGTAGTGTGCTGTGATGATGCGGTGATGCCTTGGTTCTACAGTTGGCACTTGCTCAGTGTGCTGTAGTAAAGTAATTGTACTAAGGTATTTAAGGACGGAGAGGACTTAAAATAAACAGACTCCATTTTTGACTATATTCACTCCTTCCCTAAGACCAAGGTCCCCAAGATCCTCCAGAGAGCTAATCTGGACAGTATATTTTGGCACCCCAGAATGGGGCTTAGAGAAAGCATAGTGAATTTTGACACCCCAATTTAGGGGCTCTAGAAAGCATTATAGGAAAGTAATAGGAATCTTGGAAGAAAGTGATCACATTACCCTTCAGGTATTAAGCCCATTTTACATTTTGGGAAATTGATTCAAAACAAAGAAAGGTCTGCAAGACATAAAATTTTTAAAAAAATAGAATATATCTTATAATTTTTGAGAATTAGATTGTGAAATATTTGTTTTATAATTCTAAATTATGAAAAAATAAGATTGATGCTAAGGTTACAGCACTTATATAAGATGACAAGAAAGGTGGTAAGCTCTCAAAAAGTAAATTCTGATTTTACTATTAAAAATAAATTGAATGTGAAAAAAAAAAAGAGAAAGGAAGCTCTTCCAAAAGCTTAGATTTGATAAGGGCACATAAAAAGATTAAAAGAAGAGTCATATAACCTGAAAAATATAAAAGTGTATCATTATTATTATGATGACTAAAACACATAAGCAGACTCAACAGATATGCACATGGATTACCTGCATATGATCTCTAGAGTGGGCATTCATTGATTAGTCACATATTACATCTATTTTTTAATGAAAAAAGGATTATCCAAAAAGAAAGTTATTTAGGTAATTTTGCTATAACTTGTCCCCCTAAAAATCTCTATGCTTTGCAAAATTGTACAAACCCCCCCAGGGTTTGGGGGGCTATAACATTTGAGGCACAAAACTCAAAAACTTCATTGATGACACACAAATAAAAATGGGAACCTAATAAAAATGGTAGTACGCTTTTCTTCATGATAAAAGGCTAAGAAATACTTAAATACTATAATAAATTGTGAGAATACCTGTGGTCTTAATTTGTGTGCCCTGAAAAAAGTGGAAAATCTAGATGGAGAGAGGTCAGAGTTCCTACTTCACCAAAAGATATACAATAAAGATGGCATTTTGTCTTCATAAAAATCTGAATATTTGCTTTTGCAAATGGGTATCAGGATGGCTGTAGTGTAGAGAGCTAGAGTAGAGAAGTATACTGGAAAGAAGTATATTTGAAGCAAGGTGTTAACTCAGAGGAATTGACGAAATAATGGTTATCTAGTTTACATATGCTTAGTACTTAGCATGGTGATGTAGTAGTTCTCTAATTCACACATATTCAGTATGCTGTAATGATGTAATTGTAATAGATTATATAAGAATTGGGGACATAGGAAGTCTGACAGAAGTCAGACAAAAGTCAGACTGGCAGACTTCTGGAGGAGACTGGGTCAGACTATGACAGACACAGACTGTAAGAGACAATAAAGACTTTGAACTTTTTTCTTGTCCATTCTCATGGTGTCTATCCTGCTGAGACCAAGGCCCTTCTGGAAGACATCCAGAAAGCTAGCTTGGACAATACACTGTATCATGACAGTTGTGTGTGTGTGTGTGTGTGTGTGTGTGTGTGTGTGTGTGTGAAATGGTGCAACTGTCTGTGTTCTCAATGTTTCTTACGGTTGGAATCACACATAAGAAACTTAAAAATTCATTATTTTTTTTTCTCTAATACATCAATTGCATTTAAATCCATTCCAAATTTTAAAATAAGCATAGCAGAACTGACAGTATACTGTTTGATAAAGGCAGTAAAATTTAATGGATGAAAGAAAAATGTCTCTTTATTCCCAATTTCATATATCCTTAAGATGATAAGAATGGTGGTTGACATTTTACATAAGTTTCTTAAGGGTAGGATTAATTTACTTTTGCCATTGGGGTCCAGTATATATAGGTACTTAATACATTCATGTTTAATTATAATTCTAAAATGGGGAAAAACAGACAACTTTAAAGAGAATGGCATCTCACATTAGCTAAGAAATACTAATAGAATACCTGGCTACTTTAAGAGGAGTATAGAATAAGCAGTTATATAGCATCTCCTGTATGCCATATAGTGTGCTAAGTGCTTTACAAACATTCTTTCATTTATTTTAAGTGAATTTAAATCTACAACTCCAGGCAAATCATGTTATAGAGTAAGAGCTATGAGAACTCAATATGCAGATCAAACAATTGGTAATATTATCAAATAATTATAGAAGTTGAGAGAAATATTAAAAATTGTAGATAGGCAAATTTTTCTGTTAGCAAATGGTTGGAAAGGTAGATTCTAGAAATAGTAGATTGATAAGCTTGAAAATGATTCTTTACATAATTTTAGAATTATACTAAGCAAATGGTTATTGAAGTATATATAAAGTAAAGCAATAACCAGTGTGGCTTAATGGATGATTGCTTGCATTTATTTGTTTCTAATAGTGTCATTAAGCAGGAACATCAGGAAACATGATATTTTTTATTGCCACTAGTCATTTGACAAAGCCACATGATTTATTTATTTATTTATTTTTTGTAGGCAAGACTAAAACGTGTGGTCTGGTTAATGGTTCGGTTATATAAGTTGTAGTTTTTTGAATATCTACACTCAAATAGCATTGATTAATTGATTAATGGAATGTCAGTTTTGAGAGTTGTCTCAGGGAGTTCATAAGTCATAAGATTCTTTCCTTGGCCTATTCAGATGAATACTGGAATCTATTAAATTTAACAAATATTTTTTGAATGGCAATTACATGATAGTAGAAAACCATTGTGTAGAAATTACATATGGGACATTTGGAAAATACAAAAATAAATAAAATAAAACCTCTAAGAAATCATATAGGAGTTTTCAATAAATATAAAAATCATTGTCATTCAGTCATTTCCAATTCTTCATGATCACATTTGGCGTTTTCTTGGCAAAGATGCTAGACTGGTTTGCTATTTCCTTTTGCGGTTGATTTCACAGATCAGGAAACTGAGGCTTACATCACTGAGTGACTTGCTTAGGGTCACACAGCTATTAAGTGTCTGAAGCTATATTTGAACTCATGAGATAAGTCTTGTGATTTAAGCTCAGTGTTCTATCAATGCCAGGTAGAAGATGAAAAACGACACAAAAGATTCTTGAATATATGTGTGAAACAGTGTGGATCATAGAATCTTGGAATTGAAAAACACCTTTATGGTCAAATAAATAATGCCTGAAAAAATCCCCTTGAGGAATACCTGACAAATGGACGTGCCTTTGATTCAAGATTTTCAGGAAGGAGAGGTCTCTACCAATTCCTGAGGCAGTCCACTGCACTTTTGTTAAATATAATTGTTCACACAATTTTTGTTAAATAAAACCCTGATCTACTACTTAGCAGATTCCATGTACAATTTTTTGGTTATGCCTTTTGGGTCCAAATAGAAAAATTCTATAATATGCTCTATATTCTATCTTTTATAATTATGAGCCACCTTATTTGCTCTCCTTTGCTCATTCTCTAAATTAAATGTGACAATGAGAACTGATTGCAATGATCTTAGTAAGATATGTTTAGGGACTATGACCTACCTCTTCATTTTTGCTCTGTTTTTCAATGCAGACAAAGATTGCATTATTTTGTTTTTGATGTCATTACAGTTGGCATATTAAACATGCAGTCCACTAAAACTCAGAGATGGTTTCAAAAGGAACTATTATTTTAGTCATGACATCTTCATGTTGTACTTATGATCATAGCTTTTTTAACCTATTTATCTCCCCATTACTTTTAGTTGTTCTTTTTTTTTAAATGAGAGAATAAAAAGAAAAATAAAATAGAATCTTTGTTCTCAAGGGATGTTCAAACTAGTAGGAATTTTAAGTTAAATATAAAACTGATAATAATTCCATAGAGAAGAAACATTTCCACAATAACACTTAAAATACTATGAAAATTCAGGAGACAGGATTTCAGGAAAGAAGTCTTATTTGAGCTGCTAAGTTGCTAAGATCTTATCATTTTGGAAGATACACCTAAGAGTGGAATTGCTGGTTATGAATAATTTTAGTGACTTCCTTTTGCACTTGCAAATTTGACAAGGTTCAAATCAATGTATAAATCCACAGGAAGTATATTAGAATTTCTCTTTTCCCCACAGTGTTCTTTTTTCTTTTTCTTTTTTTAATATTTGTCTTATAACTTGTTTGCCAATTTGGTTGGTATGAGGTAAATCTCAGAGTTGTTTTAATTTGTATTTTACTGGTAATTATGTTTCATTTGAAAAGTTGTTCATTTGCATAATTCTGCTGACTAAATTTGACTCAAAAGAAGAGTTGAAAAAAAAATTTCATGTTCCCCTTTTTTAAAGATGTGGAAACTATGTGTGGGACATTGCAAATACTGTAGGATCCATTTGATGTATTGCTTAGCTTTGCTGAAATATTTTTATTATTATTCTTTTTTATTCTTTGTTAAAAGGGATAGTTCTTCATATAAGTAAGGAGGAGAGATCAAGTTAAAAATGAATATAAAGTTAAAATAATAAAATGGTTGAAAACAAGACAAAAAATAAAAAATATATTAAGGTTATTTCCCCATAATGCATTAAGAAAACTACAGTTGGAATGGAAAAGATTTCAGAAAGATCTAAAATTAAGATTTTATTGATAGAATTTTATAGAAGAAAGTTTCTACCAATTCAGATTAGTATCTTCCTCACAATTTAGTTTTAGCCAATTTTCTAGAGTGTTGAGAGAGTAAATTACTTACTAAGGGTCACACAGTCAATATGTCAGAAGACTTGACCTGAGGTCTCAAAGCAGTACAAACTTCACATTACCTTTGCAGAATAATAAAATCTGAGCAAAATTTTCACTAATTCTTGCTGAGCTTTTTTTTGGTAAACAATATTTTATTTTCTTCCAATCATATGTAAAAGTAGTTTTCAACATTTACTTTTAAATAAGATTTTGAATTCTAAATTTTTTTCTCTTCTGTCTTCCCATACCCTTCACAAAGATACCAAGCAATCTGATATACATTATACATATGCAAGTGTGGCAAGCATATTTTCACATTAGTCAAGAAGAAACAGAACAAAAGGAAAATCAGACACACACAAGTGAAAATAGTATGCTGTGGTTTGCATTCACACTCCATATTCTTTCTCTGGATGTGGATAGAATTTTCCATCATGAGTCTTTTGGAATTGTCTTGCACAAATAGTATTGTTGAGAAGAGGTAAGTCAATCATAATTAATCATCTCACAATGTTTCACTATTTAAGGTTTTCCTGGTTTTGCTCACATCACTTAGAATCAATTCATGTCTTTCCAAGATTTTTTTTTTTTTAATTTATATGCTCATCTTATACCACAGTAGTATTCCATTATATTCATATACCACAACTTATTTAACTATTCCCCAATTGCTTCTTTGTCACAACAAAAAGAACTTATTGGGTTTTTAGCAAATTATATTATTGACTAGGCTTTGGTTTCCAGGTTTATAATGTGAAGTGATTGAATTTGAACACTGAAATGATTGAATTATATCTTTCATTTTTTACTCTAAATATCTGTCTTTTCTTGTGATTTTGTCATACTTAGTTCCTGATGTTCCATAAATTTTAATCAGTTTCTTTAGCATGGTTTCTAATCTGTGTTATGTGTATTATGGAGGACTCAGAAGTTGTTAACTAATTACAAGAGATCTACAAAACTTTATGAACAAGAACTTTTGAAAATTTTTTTCTTTACATAACCCAAACAAATGTATATATCCTGCTTTAGTTTACTGTTTAAATCAATCATAAGCATACACTGTATAGTTGAGAACATGTATCACAGTCAGTAAGAACTTGGCCTTCCTGGAGAGAAGGCCCTAACTTCAAGTACTTGCATATTCCAAATAGATAATCCTGGGCAAGTCACTTAATTCTTGGTGCTCTAAGAAACTAAAACTATAAATTACAGATAAGGCATCAAAGTGAACAAGGGATTATGCAAAGGAGAATGAACAGTATGGTAAAAAGGCCTTGAGTTCATTATTCATAAAGAAAAATTAATTATGTTTGGCTCTAAAAAAAAAGAGTAAGAGCAGTAGGCAAAGGTTGAAAAAAGGCAAATATAGAGCTGGTATCAGGGAAATCTTTCAAAGAATTAAAGTTGTAAAACATTTAAGTTCTTGCTTTGGCATTAATTATATAGCATGGCATAGTAGATATTTCTTTATGTATAGTTTGAAATAAATCACTACAAAAGTCCCTATCAATTTTCAAATCCTGTGATTCCCTTGTGTATTGTAAAAAAACAACAACAACACCAACAACAACAAAAACCTGTAACCTGTAGATTACTTTACTATAATTCCTCAATTTTTTGTAGGTTTTCTAAAGGTGCTTCTGTTTTTAAAACAATTATTACTTTTATTTTTAATCTTATTGTTTATTATATGGTTATTGAAGTTCACATTTGTTGTTCACATTTACTTGATTGCTTTTTTACATAGATTTGATCTACATAGATGTGATCTAAAATATATTTATTAACTTTACCTTCTTTATCCCTTAGCAAATAATTAGTTTTTGCAATTACATTGAAGCTGCTGCAAAATCTACATATTCTTTATTATTTTCATTTTGCTAATTCCAAAGTTCATTCAATTCTATATTTTCCATTATGTTGTCTGATACAGGTAACACAGATCTTTCAAATCTGTGAAAGAATTATATTCAGGTCTCCTATAATTATTTTGGTACTATCATTTCATACATATATATGTGTGTATACATGCAATATATATTTATTACAATTCAGCTAGTATATCCTTAGAAATTTTGATACTGTTGAACATTTTTGTATTTATGCATATAATTTAATGCATATAATTATGTATATATAATTACATGTATGTATCAAATGGCACATTTTAGGTATATTTATACAATATACTTATAAAATGAGTTACAACTATCATTTTATCTATTATAAATACATAAATTAACTACAAAGAATATGTGAAGGAAGACCTTATCTTTATCTAGAGAAAGAACTGATAAGTAGAAATATGTATAGAATGATTTTAAATAATACATATAGACATAGTTGTGTCTAATAGTAGCCAACTCTAGAATGGGAGAAGGGAAGAAAAAAAGAAAAAAAATTTATAGGATAAATTAATTATATATATTAAAAGGAATTGTACGTTGTTCATAATAGATTTACCGTTTCTTTTGTAATCATTTTTTATTCTACTATTTTATGGAGATGCTTTATTTATTTCAAAAATTAAAAATAAATACAAATAAAATAAATCAAATGAATACTTACAATGATGAATGAAAATGTATCTTATTTCATAACTCCATGCCATCTATCTGTTTATATATGTACTTATGTAAGTGTGCATCTATCTAGATTTAAATATATGATGAATATATTACAGATGTAGATGATATAAATATAGATGAATACAATGAATATAATTTTGCTATAAGTTAAAGCAAAAATTCTTCCTTCCAGATGATAATTAGCATATTTCAAAAGGGCAAAGGAACATCCATTGCTAAAATGTCAGTAACTAGTTTTGCTGCATTGTTTCTGGGCAATGCACTTTATGGAGAATAATGATAGTAAGTTCTGGAATATGTGATTTTTCTGAATAAAATGCACCATTAAAGAAATCTGATTTAGATGTAGATATATAATGATCATATGTATGTGCACACATGCAACTATCCTAATGTGTTCATATGTATATTTATATACTTTAACATATGCATTGCATATCTACATGCATATATGCCTATATGTACATATATATGCAAGTGTACTCTTACTTTGACTTTTCAGATCACATCCTCATCCTTGTATATTACCACCCTGGAAAATCTCTTATTTAAGGCTTTCCTCTTCCAATTGGTGAGTCTTACCATACAACTACCATTTTGGGAAGGACCCTAGCCACTTCGTCTCACTTTTCCCCTAACTCTCTCTGGACAACATCTTCCTCTCCTTAAATGTTGCATTGCCTCATTGAAAGTACACTTTCTCTATATTTCCTTTCCCAGCATCCTTATGCATCTTACATCTTGCCTTTCCTTCTAATAATGTAAGCTCCTTGAATTTGGGAACAATGAGTGCTATACTGTTATCTCTAGAGCTTAGTACATGTAGTAGATCCACTCTTTCTTTCTTTTTTTCTATTTTTCTATTTTTCTTCCTTTTTTCTTTCTTTTATCTATCTATATCTTTCTATGTCTACATATATCATATGAATAGTAGCCATATTAATACTATTTCACTATTTATTGTATGCTTAAGCACAATGTAGCTTCCTAAATTAACATTTTTGACATTATCAAATCTTACCATTACTTCCTAAATCCAAGGCTAAAGTACCATATCATAGTAAAGAATAAAGGAATGATTTTGAATCTATGAAGGCTTAGATTTCTCCACCACTTTTGATATATACATCTAATTAAACTTCAGCAAGGTATTTAACCTCTACATATTCTCCAAAACTCTCTAAAACTATAAGATGCAGAATAATTCTTGATTCCAAATTAGGAGAAATAATTGCATCACTGGAAATCACAATGAAATCACAAACAAAAAGTGAATGCTAAAAGTGTTTTAGGAAGACAGTGGATTTATTAATCCATTGAAGGGAAATTATTAGAAAATGGTTAAATTGACTATAGACTATAAACATGGAATATTGTTCTATAAGGTGAGTGAAAGCAGATATTCTTTACTCTCTGATAACAATCATTATATGACCAACAGATACAGCGTATCCACTGCTATCAAAATATGTCAGTTTTGTTAAATTCTTTTTGGAAAACAAAATTTGTAAACTATAATTAAAGTAGTTGCTAGGTTATATGTTGTGTCCAAATAAAAATATATCAATTTTAAAAAGTAATCTTTGTTAAGAAAAAAATGAATATGACCTAAATCATTTGAAAGAAATTGTAGAGAAGATGGGTTATTATTTTCTCTTTTAATTTCTTATGAGAGATTTTGAAAAAAAATAGCATTTTGACTTTCTTAATTGCATTTCAGAGTCATGTAGGTATTTGAATTTAAATTACTCCTTTATTTATTAATACTTTTAATGTTTCATGTGTTTTAAATATTTCCATAGCTGTGAAAATAGCAATTTTTAAATTTTACTTTATCCCCAAAACCATTAATCAATAGTCTAAATGTCTTTCTCCTTTATGATAACTCAGTCACACTTAAAAGTAGGGATTACAAATGAAGATGGGTGGTAAATATTGCTTTGCAAAGTACTTTTTAGTTTCTTTAAAAAAATAACATTAAACTTTGACATAATCAGTTTTCAATAACTAATTGCTATCATGATCATTATTTGACAAGAGAAACTGAATAATTTGAGTTTCTGGTCATATGCAAAGAGAAGTGCATTTTTCCACAAACAATTTTAATGTTGCTTTTAACATTCCCTGAAGACACAGACCCTTTGACTACTTGGCTTCCACTTTTACTTCTTCAGGAATGTTATTATTACTGCTTCTGGGTGACATAAACAGCCTGCTCAGCTTCAGTTCACCAAACTTTTAGGATGCAATTTAGCATCTGCTGAAGCCTTAAGGTAAACACACATGCCAAGCAATAAGTCACTCTGGAATATTCCCCAATCGCCTATGTTATAAAGAGTGATCTTTATAGAGATAGTTGCATTCCATTCTCCAAATTGTTTTTGAATTTCCTTGTGGCTGATTTAAGTCAATAGAGCAGTGCAGTGCACATTTTGAAAAATCTCCTGTCTCTTTTTGCAGTGGTCTCCATTTTTTTTTCCATTTTAAATATGGGGACTTACCATCATACTATATAGTTATCTGTGATCTATTGATCAAACTTGGCTGGATTAATGCTAGATTCCAAAATTTACCTCCCCATTGGCACACCACTTTCCCCACTAGTGTTTAAAAGACTATTACTTTTTTTTTTTCTTTTAAGCACACACATTGATATCTTGAATTCATGTGAAAAAAGAGGAAAAATAGTCAGAGAATACTATTGTGGTAGTATCCTTTGGCAAAGATTCTAAAGTAAAAGAATACTTCTCAGATGAGTCAAAACCAACTTGTTAAAACATAAAATTTAGGTGAATTGAAGATATGAATTTGGGGCTCCCTCTGTATCCTCAGGATTGATATTCCTAACTGCCCAGTTATCTTTACTAAATTCAACTGCTTCGTTATTACTTACAGAAAAGGCTGTCTCAGAAAGTGGAATTCCATCTGAAACCATTTTTAGAAATGTTTGATGGTAATTCATTGAGACAAAGAAAACTAGTGTCCCCTCTGGATTTCCTTGAGGCCCATTAGAGCAAACTTTGAAAAGAACATAGCCAAAATTGTCTAGAAAACAACTTTTCATGAAGCTGCCCTTCAGTGAATTGCTGTTTAGTTGATCTTTAAATGGCAGGCCTTCATTACAAAAGACATCTTTACATGTTTGAAAAATGGGAACTCTACCATGAGCAAGAACCATTATGAGACTTATTTCAGAGATGTGACACATTCTGGGATTTTTTAGTAAAAAAAATAAGGTCCTGTCAAAAACTATTCATTTTCTCTCTTTGAGATCTTTAAGAGAATACTGAAATTTAGGAACTATGATTGTGTAATTTATACTTAGGTAACTTTGAAAATTAGTTTCATAGCACTTTGAACTTCTTATTCTTTTTTGGTCAGTAGTTGTAAAGAGAATAGAAATTACTAGGATTCAGTAATTTAATAATGCTTATAAGTAATAAAGAATGAAGATTCTAAATTACATTGTGAATACTTCAAAATCTTTAAGAAGAATCTGAAATGGGCCCAATTCCATGTTTGAATCTATAAGAATTTAAAGGAGAACAAAACTCACATCCTGCCTTTCAGACAGAACTGAAAAAAAAAACAAAAAAAAAAAAAACTGGGATTGAGAACATGTGAAGAGAGTTTAACTTTACAAAGACAGGAAGATAGCTTTTATTCTGACACTAGAGAGTGTCTCATGTTAAAGACAAAGTAATTCTGTAATTAAGTGGAAGGCATGAGTTAGCTTATCCTGTGTAATAACTGATCTTAGAAAATTAGCAGTTACCATGCAAGAAAATATCTTAGTAGTTATACTATTCTAAAGAAGAGAGGACTGGAAACCGGTGAAGAAAGAGGGGAAAAAAAACTGTGACAAATATTGAAGAGAATGAGAAAATTGACAATCTATAATAGAAGACAGAATAACTTCTAAGCTGAGTCTGAATCCTGTTGTAAATTGGAAATCTCAATTTAGAGAAGTTCAGAACAAACTGATAAGTGGAGCAGGATTGTATTCATGTTATTTAAAGATTTCTAAAAATTTCCCCCTTGCCCACTCAAAATTGTGTCTTTTATTATTATTATTATTATTATTATTATTATTATGTTACTATTATTAAATTTAGTCCTACTCAAAATCCTACATTATAAATTTCTTTTTATCAGAATTACAAGAGTAATCTCCCTTTTCCAACCTCCACTCCACATACATATAGATCTCTCAGAACAGGTACCTAGCTATTCCAAAACAGTTTCTGGAATACCACAAATCCAAAGTTTATCAGCCCTTGTCTGTGTGTGTGTGTGTGTGTGTGTGTGTGTGTGTGTGTGTGTGTAGAGGTGTCTGTATTTTCCCTTAGTCAGTCCGAGAATACAGTTTATTCAAATAAAAGACATTTAATGGATTCCTGAATACAGCAATAACAATAACAACCTGCATTCCTAAAAATTGAACATATTCTCTCACAAATATAAAACATCTGTGGAAAACTGGATGTGTATAGATTTCACACATGAGGAATATACATGCAAAGAATACTTGTGACTGAATCACATGCAAAAAGTGGTACATACAGAGAACAGCAGCAGAACATATAAATATGAGAAACTTAGAACTCCATTGATAAAGGACCACTTGTATTTTTTGGTGGCTTCATCAAACAATTTTCATTGGACCTGAACCTCAATGAATTTGGATGTTTTCAGTGAACTGGGTGTTCCAGATATATAGATTATTTTGCTGTACGTACAATGAGTTTTGTTAGTCCTAGCTGAGTGGCACTAACATAGTTTTTCAGTGGCTTCTCAGCACATAAACTCTTGCTTGACTTTGCTCCCTACTATTAGCTCTATTAGCTTATAGATTTTGCTTTTTAGGACCCTCTTATTAGTTATTTAATTTCTAGGTTGCTATGTCCAAGTGGCTAGAAACATTTTTCCTGATCTAGCATAGAGGTTAGAACTAAAGCTATAAGAACTAGGGACCTGCACCTTTACTTGGTCTATACTTGGTCTTTACTTGGTCAATGAGATATGCACCAATTTCAACGAAGTCCAATCTTTAAAAGGGATTAAACTCCTCAAATAAGATATTCATTGACTAAAACAATTTAAACCCAGGTAATTTACTCACAGTGATATTCTAGTTCTAGTCTAGAGGAAATTGTTAAATAAAGCAACAGTAAATACATACATTTATACACAGATAATATATATTTTCCAATATAAAATATGAATTGGGTAAAGAATAGATGATTTATTTGTAATGAAATAAAACAATGATAAGGATAATACATGTTACAAAACAATTAGAAATAATTCAATAATAACTTAATACTATAATCAATAAGGAGGCTAATATTTAGGGTTCACTGAGTTTGTATAAAAGAATTTGTGCAAGGCTGCTAATTAATCATTTCCTATTTCATATCTTCACTGAGAATAAACTGTATAAAAGAGTTAATTTTGATCTTTCCTGTGATCTTTCTTTCTGATGCCAATTAATCTCTTTATGCCACTCCATTTCTGTCATTGTATAGGCGCCTCCTCCCATATTTTACTTAGAAACCAGGTAGGAGAAGACCTCAGTCTGAACATCGATTGCTGTAGACCTCTGAGTGCTCATCAGGTCAATTCTGAAGGAAAGAAACACAAATGTCAAGTAACTAGGGATTCTGGTAGAAATCCAGTTAATTGAGTCCACATACTCCATATGGGGAGTTTCTATTAAACAGAGGTAGAGAAAAACCATCTTTCTCTACCTTTTACTGAAATAAAACCTTGTCACTTTTAAAGATGTGTTCAAGAGAGTTACCCACTGAAAATCACCTCTACTTTTACATAGGATGGAGCACTTCTGCCGGATCAAAGGACTCTCAGCAATAAATCATATATTATTCCCCCCACCTCCAGAAATAATGTATCTACCAGAAGTATACAGAGAATATTCTGTCCATGTGTAGGATAGAAAATCCTAATTATACTTATAAAGGCAAGTTTGTAACTCACATCCAACAAAGGCCAACCAGAGTTCTCCCAGGCAAAGATTAAATCATGTATTTTAAATTTTGATATCTGAAATAGAAATCCTAATTGTCTATTCAAGAAAACTGGGCATTATAAGGTTAGAATTTTCCAAACTCCTCTGTGGTTAATTGCTTATTTTTCCTATTTATAAAGCTTTTCCTATTTTCATGAATTCTGGAGGAAAATATATTATTCACTAAAGAAATATTACAAGAAAAATTTATAGAAAAGATTAAAACAGCCAAAATGGTAAAATGTTTTTAAAGATGATTAGTCACATTTCAATTTTGCTTGCTGAATATTTTTGTTTTAACTGATGAAAATCATTTTGGAACTCAGTTTTGATGACATTTGCATGTTATATCAATGAAATGTACTGGTTCTGTAATTGTTCATCTATTCATCATATAGACTAAGTTCAGATGGAAGCTGAAAGCAAAGGTGGTTTGATTTCCTCCTCTATGGTTATTTTAGATATAATAAAGAATTATAAATAAAAACACTTACTACATGAGCCATCCAAGTATCAGTAGTAAAATTATGAAAGGAAGAGTCATATTTTTCTAGTCTATCAGCCTGAGAAACTGTGTTCTTACTTTACAGAGTGAAGCAGAGTAATTACTTTCAAACTTATTTTCATTTTCAGTGTAAGTCAATTCAATTTAACAAATACTTATTAGGTACCTTTTATTATAAGTATTAGAAATACAAATCTAAGAATGAAATAATTTCAACATTCTAACCATTTGTATTCTATAACTCTGGATGTAAAAGGTAGTATGGTTAACAAATGAAAAAGTATTTGAGAAAGTGTACAAATCTTAAAATTTATTATTACTCATTAATTATTATTATTCCATTTTTTCTTCTTGTCACTTTTTTGATTGAGGTCAGATAGCATTGTTCTAAGTGCTTATCCTGCTATTTTTAAAAATTAATATTAAAGTTCTACATACTATTGTTCAGGTGCAGAAAAGACTGTTTTTTTATTAATTGAAATATGCCCAACTTTTATAGACTTACTGAAAGCTTTACTCAGGCAATACCACTTGCAGATTGGATGATAGGAATAATGTATCTCATTCTATTTTCACATAATTTTAATTTCTTTTGATAAGTTTATATTTAATAAGAATTTGATGAAGTGATGGTAATTAAAATGTTTTTCTCAAACTTTCAAAAAATCAATATTATGTCTAGGCAGCTGATCAAGAATTTTGACTAATGATGTTCCTATAATAGTATAGTTCATTGAATTTACAAAGACATATCTTTAGAGATGCACACATATTCAAATTGATTTGTGGCATAAATTTCAAAGTTCCTCACTAACATTAAAGAACACAAGTTTATAGATGACCTTTCCATAATGTTTAAGAATGACTTGATACTGAATTCCTATCATGAGCTGTTACATTTCTTTAAACAAATCAACATGATTCTACCATTGATTTAATTCTTTTTTGTTGATATTTTGTGGGTAAAATTTGTGGGACAGTCACCTGTGTTTGGTACTTTGATTCCACTTTTGGATTTTAATTATTTCATTGGCTATATTTGAATATAAACTGCTTTCAGTTATATTTAACATCTATGGACATATTTCTGATGCCAACCTGTACTACTGTTTTAGGGAATGAGGTCTTTTTGCTCTAAAAATATTTCATATTATGACAAATTTATGGCATAAATCTCTTCTGGGAAGGTATAAGACTCCCCTGTTGATTCTTGTATTTTATAGTTGAGCTCACTATGCCTTGCTCCTTCAATGTAGATTCAGCTGTCAACAGATTAAGTCCTTTCTGGGCATCCAGTTTATGTCTAAGGGAGGGATAATGGACCAGCCAGAGATATATGATTTAAGATGCTGAAAATAACATTTAAAAATGGGAACCAGTTCAATGTGAAGCTTTTTTGCAAGCTTTGAGCACAATGGGGTAAGGAAAAGAGGAAAATAACCTGCAACTCTGGCATACACATGAACATAGAATATAACTCTTCTGAGGGCAGAACTGAATTGGGTTGCATTGAAACAGGTTCATTCAGCAGAAAGAGAGGATGCTTCAGCAGAAAGGTGTGTTCCTGCTGGTGGAGATGGTGTATTCCAGCAGGAGGAAAGAGTGTGTTCCTATAAGAAGAAGGTACTTAAAAGTGCTTTTCTGAAAGTGGAGTTCTTACACTATGAGTTTGGATGAGCTCCCTGGAACTGGTCAAGTTGCTAATCATCAGTCAGAATAAAATATTGTATAGGGTTTGTTATCAGGGAGGAAAAAAAAAAGTTGTTGGTAGTCAAAATATAATTTTTGGAAACACAGCTGTACTTACCTTCGAAATGTTATTGTCATATATTTTAAAATAATAATAGTTTTTATTTACCAGATATATGCATGGGTAATTTTACAACATTGACAATTGCCAAAACTTTTGTCCTAATTTTTCCTCTTCTTCTCCCTCCCCCCTGCCAGATGGCAGGTTGACCAATACATGTTAAATATGTTAAAGTATAAATCAAATACTATATATGTATACATGTCTAGTTATTTTGCTGTGCAAAAAGAATCAGAATTTGAAATAATGTGCAATTAGCCTGTGAAGGAAATCCAAAATGCAGGCAGACAAAAATAGAGGGATTGGGAATTCTATGTAGTGGTTCATAGTCATCTTTCAGAGTTCTTTTGCTGGGTGTAGCTGGTTCAGTTCATAACTGCTCTATTGGAACTGATTTGGTTCAACTCATTGTTGAAAATGACTACATCCATCAGAATTGATAATCATATAGTATTGTTGTTGAAGTATACAACCATCTCCTGGTCCTACTCATTTCACTCAGCATCAGTTCATGTAAGTCTCTCCAGACCTTTCTGAAATCATCCTGTTGGTCATTTCTTACAGAACAATAATATTCCATAACATTCATATACCACAATTTATTCAGTCATTCTCCAATTGATGGGTATCCACTTAGTTTCCAATTTCTGGCCACTACAAAGAGGGCTGCCAGAAACATTCTTGCACATACAGGTCCCTTTCCCTTCTTTAATATCTCTTTTGGAGATAAGCCCAGTAGTAACACTGCTGCATCAAAGGGTATGCACAGTTTAATAATTTTTTAATAATAGTTCCAAATTGCTCAGATGTATTCACAATTCCACCAACAATGTATCAGTGTCCCTGTTTTCCCACATCCCCTCCAACATTCTGCATTATCTTTCCCTGTAATTCTAGCCAATCTGACAGGTATGTAGTGGTATCTCAGAGTGGTCTTAATTTGCATTTCTCTGATTAATAATGACTTGGAGCATTTTTGCACATGGCTAGAAATAGTTTTAATTTCTTCATCTGAGAATTGTCTGTTCATATTCTTTGACCATTTATCAATTAGAGAATGGCTTGATTTCTTATAAATTAGAGTCAATTCTTTACATTTTGGAAATGAGGCCTTTATCTGAACCTTTGACTGTAAAAATGTTTTCCCAGTTTATTGTTTCCCTTCTAATCGTATCTGCATTAGTTTTGTTTGTACAAAAACTTTTCAACTTGATATAATCAAAATTTTCTACTTTGTGATCAATAATGATCTATAATTCTTCTTTGGACATAAATTCATTCCTCTTCCACAGGTCTGAGAGGTAAACTATCCTATGTTCCTCTAATTTATTTATAATCTCATTCTTTATGTCTAAGTCATGAACCCATTTTGACATGACCTTGGTGTATGGTGTTAAGTGTGGGTCAATGCCTAGTTTCTGCCATATTAATTTCTACTTTTCTCACATTTTTTGTCAAATATTGAGTTCTTATCCCAAAAGCTGGGGTCCTTAGTTTTGTCAAACACTAGATTATTAAAGTTATTGATTATTTTGTCCTTTGAACCTAGCCTATTCCACTGGTCAACTATTCTATTTCTTAGCCAATAGCAAATAGTTTTGGTAACTGCTGCTTTATAATATAATTTTAGATCTGGTACAGCTAGACCACTTTCATTTGATTTTTTTTCCCATTAATTCCCTTGAAATTCTTGTCCTTTTTGTTTTTCCATATGGACTTTGTTGTTATTTTTTCTGGGTCATTAAAATATTTTTTTTGAGAGTCTGATTGGTATAGCACTAAATAAATAGACTAGTTTAGGTAGTATTGTCACCTTTACTACATTTGCTCGCCCTATCCAAGGGCATTTAATATTTTTTCAATTGGTTAGGTCAGACTTAATTTGTGTGGAAAGTGTTTTGTAGTTTTGCTCATATAGTTTCTGATTTTCCCTTGGCAGATAGATTCCTAAATATTTTATATTATTGGTAGTTACTTTAAATGGAATTTCTCTTTGTAACTCTGTTGGATTTTGTTAGTGATATATAAGAATGGTGATGATTTATGTGAGTTTATTTTGTATCCTGAAACTTTACTAAAGGTGTGGATTATTTCTAATAGCTTTTTAGTAGAATCTTTGGGGTTCTCTAAGTATACCATCATATCATCATCAAAGAGTGATAATTTGGTAACCTCATTATCTACTTTAATTTCTTTAATCTCTTTCTCCACTCTTATTGCCAAAGCTAGCATTTCTAATACAATATTGAATAGTAATGTTCATAGTAGGCAACCTTGTTTCACTCCTGATCTTAATGGGAATGACTGAAGTTTATTCCCATTACATATGATGCTTACTGATGGTTTTAAATAGATGCTACTGATTATTTTAAGGAAAAGTCAATTTATTCCTATACTCTCAAGTGTTTTTAATAGAAATGGATGCTGGATTTTATCAAATGCTTTTTCTTCATCTATTGAGATTATCATATGATTTTTTGTTAATTTGGTTATTAATGTGGCCAATTACACTGGTAGTTTTCCTAATATTGAACCAGCCCTGCATTCCTGGTATAAATCCTACTTGATCATGCTGTATTATCCTAGGGATGATTTTCTGTAGTCTTTTTGCTAATATCTTATTTAAGATTTTAGCATCAATATTCATTAGGGAGATTGGTCTATAGTTTTCTTTACCCTTTTTCAACCTACGTGGTTTGGGTATCAGTACCATGTCTGTGTCATAAAAGGAATTTGGAAGGGCTCCTTCATTCCCTATTTTTTCAAATAGTTTATATAGCATTGGAGCTAATTGTGCTTTGAATGTTTGGTAGAATTCACATGTAAATCCATCTGGTACTGGAGATTTTTTTCTTAGGGAGTTGATTATTAGCTTGTATTATTATTATTATTATTTTCTGAAATGGGACTATTTAAGCAATTTACTTCCTCATCTGTTAATCTGGAAAGCCTATATTTTTGGAGGTAGTTATCCATTTCACTTAGGTTATCAAATTTATTGGCATAAAGTTGGGCAAAGTAACTCTTTATTATTTCGCTAATTTCCTCTTCATTGGTGGAAAGTTTTCCCTTTTCATTTTTAAGACTAACAATTTTATTTTCCTCTCTCCTTTTTTCTAATCAGATTTACCAAAGGTTTATCTATTTTACTGGTGTTTTCATAAAACTAACTCCAAGTTTTATTTATTATTTCAATAGTTTTTTTTTTTACTTTCAATATTATTAATTTCTCTCTCTTTTTTTTTTATCCCCACTCAGTTTTCTCCAAAGAGCTATCATACCTAATTTTCCTAATATTCTATTTACCTCTCTAATTTCTTTCTTATTTGTTTTGTGGTTTGATTTATCTAATTCTGAGAGTGCTAGATTGAGATCTCCCACTATTAGATTTTTGTTGTCTAGTTCTTCTTGCAACTCTATTAACTTCTCCTTTAAGAAGTTAGATGCTATACTGCTTGATGCATATATAATTAGTATTGATATTGCTTCATTGTCTATGTTACCCTTCAGGACAATATAATTTCCTTCCTTATCTCTTTTGATTAGATCAATTTTTGCTTTTGCTTGATCTGAGATAAGGATGGCTACCCCTGCTTTTTTGACTTCACTTGAAACATAATAGATTCTGCTCCAGCCTTTTACCTTTACTCTGTATGTATCTCCCTGCTTTAAATGTGCTTCCTGTAAACAACATATTGTAGGGTTCTGACTTTTGATCCAGTATGCTATTCGTCTTCATTTAATGGGAGAGTTCATCCCATCCACATTTACAGTTAAAATTACTAATTCTCTATTTCTTGCCATCATATTAGCCCAGATTATACTTTTTCCCTTGCCCTCCCTGAACCCCTTCCGCAGTATTAAACTTATGAGCCCCACTTGCATCACGCAGCCCTCCCTCTTTAACTTCCCTCTCTCCTCCCTTTAAATCCCTTTCCCTTTCTTGCATCCTTCCCTTATTACTCTTTTCCTTTTCCCTTTTCCTCTCCCCCTTTTTAATGAGGTGAGAATTTTCTGTAAAACCAATATGTCAATTATTTTCTCTTTCAGCCATTTCTGATGAGAGTAAGATTCACACAATGTTCCTCCCCCTCTCTAACTTCCCTCAGATGATAGGTTTTCTTTGCCTCTTTGTGGGATGTAGTTTTCTTCTTTTTATCTTTTTTAATCTTTTTATCTCCCCTTTCCCCTTTTTCTGACACTATTCCCTTTCCATTTCTCCTTCCCTTCTTTTTTGTTATATCTGTAAATCAAATTATATATGTAGTCTTAATGTATATCCACAACAGAAATACAGTTCTCAAGAGTTCTTTTTACTTTTCTCTGCTTCTCTTGAGTCCTATCATTGAAGATCAATTTTTTTGTTTAGATTTGGTTTTTTCCTTAGAAACAAATGGGATTCATGTGTTTCATTAAATGTCCATCTTTTTCCATGGAAGAAAATGCTGAACTTAGCTGGGTAGTTTATTCTTGGCTGCATTCCAAGTTCTTTTGCCTTTTGAAGTATCAGATTCCAGGCCCTTCAATCCTTTAATGTGGCAGCCAGATCTTGAGTGACCCTTATTGTGGCACCTTGGTATTTGAATTGTTTTTTCCTGGCTGCTAGTTTCTCTGCTGGTCCACAACTCTGCCACCAAAGCAAAGCAGTCAGGTTATGGCAGAGAGTTCTGTGGAAACCTTCCAACCACAGAGTCTACCCGGCTCCCAATTCTATTCCTGCCCTGCACTGGTCTGCTCCCACCACCTGAGGACATACCTTTTCTGGCAATATTCCTGATTATCTTCTGCTGGGAGTTGTTGTACTTCCAATCTCCGTGAACCTTATCAGTGTAGCACTATTTTTGAAGCTGATTTTAAAAGTTGGTAATGAGGGTGAGAGGAGTTCTCTCATGTGTCTTTTCCTCCATCTTGGCTCTGCCCCTCTATTGTCATATTTTTTTCCATGAGTTTGTTCTTATAAAAGGGAGAATTATATACTCCTTTAAGTGGAGAAAATCACAGTGATCTCAATGCCATCAAGCAATATTATAATGTATTTCTATCATTTAAAATGTTTTTATAGAATTCTCTATCAAATTCTTCCCTGGCATATATTAAAAGTTGCTTATTTATTGAAGTCAAAACATATTTGCCTATGGTATGAAGTTATTTAATGTGCTTTTCAGTCAAGCAATATAACTTGATATCCTCCAAAACATCAAATGATTAATATAATATTTTGATAAGACTGTCTTTTTGACTTGAAAGCCACATTTATTAACTTTCAGGAAAGCAGATCTTCAGCATTTAAGTGGTTTTCCTGAAAGTATTCTATTTTTCTTTCAATTGTTTTTATTACTATGTTGGCAGCATGTTTAAACAAAGAACACTTTTGCATGTGAACATCAAACACTTTAATATTGTTACTATGCTTACATTTGTTTTATAATTCAGTAGATGTCAAAGCCATGAAAGTAGAACTGAGTCAAAGATTTTTACAACAATCTATAAAGGTATTATAAATGTTACAGTGCTTTTGGGTGGCTTGTTTAATTATTACAAAGTCAATATTGAGTTACTGTCCTTCTTGCTCCTCTAATAGTGATTATTTTGAAGTGTTTATGGTTTTCAAACTATGAATTTTATGCATAAAGCATATCAATAGTTAATTTGTCTATTGTTATAGAAATTTCTGCTATTCTTACTTATTGGCAATACATACATTATGTCAGCTCTTGAGATGAGAATCAGACATGAATAAGAGAGAAAGCTGGTAAAGTGCTTTACTAGAAATTAATGTGAACATTCTTAAGCAATTGATTATAATCATAAATTTTATCTAGTTTTGCTACTTTTTTGTTTTGCAAAAAAACCCTAAAATTTCAATCCTCTATTTTAACGTATATATTCTTTCATGTATTATGTTCATAATATGAAACCTTTTTGTTTCACATTTATTCAACTTCTCTTTTCATGTTGTATTTCTTTCCTCCAAATAGATCCCTGATTTAAAGCTGAAATAGAAAAGGATGGTGGGAGCATATTAATCTAGATGATGATATACACACCTATGAGCTTGCCCATTGGAGTTATGACCAATATTTTATCTTCTAGATGTTCATGAAACTGTCATTTGGCATTTATTTAATCATGGCCTTCTCCATGTACTGGAATGTAGTGTGTTTAGACCTCTTAGACCTATGGCCCTGTATTTTTAGTCCTCTCTGTCCCTTTACTGACCTCTACTGGAACAATGTGACTTTTTTCCCTTCAATTCATGAACATGGCTTAGTCTAGCGCATTTTCTAGATCTGTTTAGAGATGTTGGACAAGGGAGAGCATCTGTATTTTATTATCCTTTTCTGCTATATTTGTTGTATATCTTTTTTGGGATATATTTATAAGATTTTTGAATATCTAGAAGAGAAAATATTGGTCACAAAGTGTAATAATGGAATTTTCAAGAACTGATCATGCAAGACAAACCTTCTTTCATTCTCTGAATTAGGGGAATGCAGCAGATATTATTTCACTAGATTATGCATCCAGATAGATATACATCTGGATATAGATGTAGTGATGTGGATTAAAATAATAGTACCTTTAGGAGGTTTAGGCACTCATTGAATAGCCAGATAACAAAAAGTAGGTATTAATGGTTTGGTGTTAAATTGAATCATTATCTTTAGTGGAGTGTACAAATTTCATTATAGGAACCTTTTCTACTAATATTTATTTTAATCAATGATTTGGATAAAGGCATGTATATATATGTAAAAAAATGACGCAAAAAGATAGAAGAGATAGCCAGCATGTTGATAGAATAAAGGTTGAAGCAAGACTTTGAAGGACTAGATAAGCTGAACAAAATATGATGCTTAATTGCATCTTACTTAATTGTAACAATATATATGAATTTTACAATTGATTCAAAACATGTATGGAGAATATAGTAGAACAAATTCTCAATATGAATCACCAGTATAACATGGCAAGTACGATGCATATCCAAGATAGAGGAGAAAAACTTGGAATTGCCTGAGCACTACCCAGCTTCCCTCTGAAATTAAAACAAAACAAAACAAAACAATATCACAAAACTAAAAGAATAAAAAAAAATAGAAAACAATGTGAAATATTTCATTTGAAAAACAACTGACTTGGAAAAATAAATCAAAGAATTTAAGAATTTTTAGTCTACCTAAAAACCATGATCAAATAAAGAGTGTAGACTCATCTTTCAAGAATTATCAATGAGAACTTTCCAGATATTCTAGAAGTAGAGGGTTAATTAGAAATTGAAAGAATTCACTGATCACCTCCTGAAAGAAATCCCAAGATGAAAACTCTCAGGAATAATCTAACCAAATTCTAGAACTCTCAGGTCAAGAAGAAAACATTACAAATACCTGGTAAAACAATTGAAGTATAGTGGAACCACTGTTAAGGTAACACAATATTTAGCATCTTCTACATTAAAGGACTGGAGGCTTCCAGTCTTGGAATATGATATTCCAAAGAGCAATGGATCTAAGATTTCAACTGAGAATCACCTATTCAAAAAATTGAGTATAATCCTTTAGAGGAACAGATACATATTGATTGCAATAGGGGACTTTCAAGCATTCATAATGAAAAGACCATAGCTGAATAGAAAATATATCTTTCAAATACAGGACTTAGGAGAAGCTTAAGGAGGTAATCAGCAAAGGGAAATCATAAGGAGATTAATATAGGATAATCCATTACATTCCTGCATGGGAGGATGGTACTTTGAACTCATAAACCAAGGAGTGAAAGAGTAATGCATTAGGAGAAAGGGAAAAGGAAAGGTGGAATGGTGTTAATTATCTCCCATAAAAGATGTAAGAAAAAGCTTTTACAATGAAGGGGGAGGTGAGGAGAGGAGAGAGAGAGTGAATCTTGCTCTCATCAGAATTGGTTCAAAGAGGAAATAAAACATATTCTTTCTATTTATATATATGTATGTATGTATGTATAATATATATAAATCTACATTCTAAATATATATAAACTACATATAAATCTATCTTATCAAGCAAGAAAATAGGAGGGAAAGAGAGTATGAACAGTGAGAAGGTAATAGAAAAGAGAGCAAATGAGGCAGAGAATAGTTAGAAACAAAATACTTTTGAGGAGGGATAGGATGAAAGGAAAGAGAGAATCAGTTAATGGATGTGAAATACAGTTAAAATAATTATTGTGAAATGAATTTTGAAGCATTTCTCTGATGCAGATTTCATTTCTCAAATGTATGGGGAATTGAGTCAAATTTATTTTAAAAAAGTGATTCCCCCATTGATAAATGATTAAAAGATATGATCTCTGCTCAAAGGGTTATGTAATCATCCAGAGGACATAATTAACTCATAGCAAAGGCAAATGACATAATCATTTGAGAAATGAAGCCTGTATTCATTCATTTATTCTATTCTTTCTTTCCTTTAAGAATCATCAAAGGATGATTAGTAAAATTAAACATTTGTAGTAGCTCATTAGCTATATTATTTTTCTCCCAGTGAATACACACCTGTTGACTACTTAAACTTGAGACAGCTTTTTTTTTTTTTTTTTTTTTTTTTTTTTAAAGAGGAAGGATGGCACATAAAATGAGTTGTTCCTGGTGCTACAAATGAAATCATAAGGAATATGCAATCAATCCAGCATCTTATTTTCAAATTCTTGGTAACACCCGTATTAGTATTATTTCCACTTCATTTCCTTCTCAAAAGTAAGCTCCTCAAGGGTAAGAACTGTGTCATGTAAATAATTATATTTCTCATATTTTCTGTCAAGATTCATTGCACAATACATATTCTCAATAATCACTTGTCAAATGATGAATGCTAGTAGATGCTGCTTGAATGTTGAGTACTCTTTCTTGAATAAGTCAGGAATGTCATCTTGAAATCCTTAGTAGTCATTTTTAAGAATGATTTTTACATTGACCTATTTTAAAAATATTTGTAGATTATTGTAGTTAATTACTGCATTTCAATGTGTTTGTAGATTGTTTCAGTGTGTACTTCTGTTGATACTTTTATATCTTCAGAAAAGTCCACTTATCTGTATCTGTTCAAATATGGGTAATGGACATTTTCTGATTTTAGATTTGTGCTCCATCTCACTTCAAGAATGACAGGTCATAAAATACGATGGACAGTAAAATATGAGGGTCTGTATATCACACATATGTATCCACTTACTGATGAAGAAATCTTATTCAAGTATATATTAATGCAGAGCAATTGTAATATTGAAGCCAATGCAGGTGCTTCTCATTCCAATGTGTGGCTTTGCTATATTGAAGTGATGGTAAGCAAATCAAAAAATAGAGAGTAACAATTCATGCTGAGGATGGTAGTCATTATTTTAAAAAATCAGGTTTCATTTCTAGCCATATGAATATACTTGTAAACATATATGTATTTATATATACATATATGTGTGTATGCCTGTGTGAATAAGACAATGATATTGTTCACGCCTGTATGAACTATTAAATAATTTGCCTATACATATATGTATATATATATATATACACATATACACACACACACACATATATATATGTATATATATATATACATATATACACACACATACACACACACACACACACACACACACACACACATATATATATATATATATATATATATATATATATATATAAAACAACATAAAATATTTATGGCACAATTTAAAACTCTGGATTTGGACCCAGGAAACCTCAAAATAAATTCTTTCTCTTCTTATTACCAACATGAACATAGGCAAGGAACTTTGGAATCAGTTTCTTCATCTGTGAAATAAGAAAATTCAGTCATATTTAACTGAAAATAAGCATGACTGCAAAGCTATTTCATTTATCTATCTAGTCTAGCTTTATTTCTCTAGTAAATGGTAAATATTATACACTTAATAGATGTATTAACACATCTATTATTATTATGCACTTAATAGATGTATAAAAAGGTTTGTTGAATTAAAGGATCTTCTGTCATTTGCAGCTATTAGGTGTTTTAAATTTTATAATTTTGTAAATTCCTCTTATACAATGTAATTGCTGACTCTCCACAGGATTGGTTGCTCTATTAAATTCTATTAAATGAACATTTATTCAGCACTATTTAGAGTACTGTACAAGGCATAGAGAAAATGAATAAGTAATTCATTACCATATTTACTTTGTAATTTTATATACATATATGTACATAACATATAATCAAGATATGATAATGCATCATACCTATGACTCCCAGGATAGAGAAAGGCAGGATCTACAGATTTTATTTCATTGATAAAAGAATGCTATTTTAAACTACTTGGATGTCCTAGAGCCAGAGGGCAAAAGAGCCATTGAAAGAATTCACCAATCACTTTCTGAAAGAGAACCTCAAATTAAAATTCCAAGGAAGCTAAATTCCAGAATTATCAAATCAAGGAGAAAATATTTTAAGCAGCCTGAAGAAAGCAAATCAAATATGGAGGAGACATAATCAGGATTATCCAAGACCTAGTAGCTGCCATTTGGAAAGATTGAAGGGCATGGAATCTGATATTCTGAAAGGCAAAGTAACTGGGAGTGCAGCCAAGAAACAATTATTCAGCAAAATTGAGTATCATTTTTCAGGGAAAAAGATGGATATTCAATGAAACATTAATTTCATCAATTTTCGGATGAAAAGACTAGAGCTGCAATAAAAAATTTGATCTTCAAATACAGAATTCAAGAGAAGCATAAAAAGATTAAAAAGGAAAGAAAAAATAACTTTCTTTTAAAAGTTAAAAAGCTTATATACCTATAGGGGAAGATGATATCTTTAACTCTTGAAAACTGTATCTCTGTTATGGGTATACTTAGAGGGTGCAGGTATAACTTAATTTTATTGTGATTATTTAAAAAAGAAATTAGATGAGGAAAGGTGATTCTACTGGCAGAAAAGAAAAAATGGAATTAAAATGGGTAAATTACATCTCCTATGGAGGCAAAAAAAGACCTACTGCAATTGAGGGAAAGAGGGGAGGGGGAAGAGCGTTGTGCAAATCTTACTCTCATCAGATTTGTCTCAAAGAGAGAATATCAGACACATTTAGCTTCACAGAGAAGCTTGTTTCACACTATAGGGAAGTAGGTGGAGAAGGAGGAAAGGAGGGATAAAGGCTAATAGAAGGGAGGACAGAAATAGAAGGGGAAAGGTATAAGAAAAGAGGAGGGGCTGCAAAAAGGGAGACCTATTTGAGGAAGAGGGTGATCAGTGACAAAATACTGGGGAGGAAGGAAAGGAGAAAAGGGAAAAGTATAATTGGGGAAAACAAACAGGCAGAAAATACAGTTAGCAATTTTATCTGTGAATGTGAATGGGATGAACTCTCCCATAAAACAGAAGCAGATAGCCTACTGGATTAAAAGCCCAAATCCTACAATTTGTTGTTTACAAGAAACTCACTTAAACCAGAGTCATACATTTACAATCAAGGTAAAAGGCTGGAGCAGAATCTATTATGCAAGAAGAATTAAACAGCACAACTATACTAGTTGGGAATCTCATACTTGCTCTCTCAGAATTAGATAAATCGAACCATAAAAGTAAATAAGAAAGTAGTAGAGGAGATAAATAGAATCCTACAAAAGTTAGAGATGATAGACCTTTGGAGAAAATTGAAGGGTGACAGGAAAGAATATAAATTTTTCTTTGTAGTACATGAAATTTATACAAAAATTGACCATGTATTAGGGCATAAAAACCTCAAAACCAAATGCAGAGAGGCAGAAATAGTAAATATATTTTTTTTTCAGATCAGGATGCAATAGAAATTGAGTGCAATAAAAGGCCAGGGGAAAATAGACAAAAATAAATTGAAAACTAACAATCTAATCCTAAAGAATGAGTGTGTGAAACAACAAATCAAAGATACAATTAATAATTTCATGCAAGAGAATGACAATAATGTGAAAACATATCAAAATTTGTGGGATGTAGCCAAACATGTTAGTAGGGGAAATTTTATATTTCTAAATGTTTACTTGTCTAAAATAGAGAAAGAGAATATCAATTAATTGGTCTTCCAACTTAAAAAGCTAGACAAAAAAAATTAAAAACTCTCAATTAAGTACCAAATATGAAATTCTGAAAATAAAAAGGGAGATTAATAAAATTGAAAGAGTATCTCTAGTTCTTCTTTGGTCACAAATTCCTTCCTCCTCCACAGATCTGAGAGGTAAAATATCCTATGTTCTTCTAATTTGTTTATAATATCGTTTTTTATGTGTAGATCATAAAAACTTTTTAACCTTATTTTGGGTATACGGTGTTAGATGTGGGCTAATGTGTGGCAGCCCTTCTAATGGTAAGAAACTGGAACCTGAGTGAATGCCCATCTGTTGGAAAGTGGCTGAGTATGTGGTATATGAATGTTCTGGAATATTATTGTTCTATATGAAATGATCAACAGGGGATTTCAGAGAGACCTGGAGGAACTTACATGAACTGATGCTAAGTGAAATGATCAGAACCAGGAGATCATTGTACACTGCAACAACAAGATTACATCATGACCAATTATGATGGATGTGACTTTTCAACAATGAAATGATTCAGGCCAATTTCAATGATCTTGTGATGAGGAGAGCCATCTGCTCCAAGAGAGCAGATTGTGAAAACTGAGTTTGGTTCACAACATAGCATTTTCATTCTTTTTTTTTTTTTTTTTTTGCTTACATTTTCTTTTCTTCCTCATTTTTTTTTTGTTTTAATTTTTCCTGTGCAGCAAGATGATTGTATAAATATGTATGCATGTTTTGGATTTAACATATGTTTTTATCATGTTTAACATATACTAGATTACTTGCCATCTAGGGGATGGGATGGGGGAACAGTGGGAATTGTAACACAAGGTTTTATAAAGGTTAGAGTTGAAAAATTACTCATGCATATGTTTTGAAAATTATAAAGTTTTAATTAAAAAGTATCTGCAGGGAGGAGAAGGGACAAACAGTAAGGGACAAATCCCCTGAATG
The DNA here is from genome assembly GCF_048593235.1 of Sminthopsis crassicaudata. Classification (NCBI taxonomy): domain Eukaryota; kingdom Metazoa; phylum Chordata; class Mammalia; order Dasyuromorphia; family Dasyuridae; genus Sminthopsis; species Sminthopsis crassicaudata. Next base: position 535,302,835 of record NC_133617.1, read on the forward strand.
TACTTTCCACAGATGACTTCACCATATGTAAAACATCTCTGTGTGATGCCATGGTGAGAACATTGAATTAAAAATCGAAGGACCAGGTTTGGAAAGAACAAGAGTGTTCTCATATGGAAAAGCTTTATTTACCAATGCTGGTTTCCACATCATCTGCAATGTAACCCCAGAGTGTTACATAGTGAGGCAATGTGACTTGTCCAGGGTCATACAGTAGACAAAGGTACCTATAATAAAATGTATATCAGTGCATTAATTGAATTTTTTGTGAGCTTAGAATGAAGAAATACCACTCCCCATGAAAGAGAGTAGTGAAGGCTTCATTTTAAAGTTGATGTTTGAGTTGGAGACAACAAGAATATACAGAATTTCAAAAAAGACTGGATACAGAGAAATAGATTTTATGTGTAGAGAACAATATGAGCAAATACACAGCTTGGAAAAGTGTGAGCTATTGGAAAGCTTGGAAACTGTGTGATATATATTAGAGTAAATGGGGAATTCAATTTGGCTGAAATAAAGAGTTCAGTTACAGAAAGTGTATGAGACAAGAATTAAAAGAGAAGATTGATGCCAAGTTTCATATATAAATACTATACACACACACACACACACACACATATATTTTCTGTATAAAATGCTCTATTTGGAATTTAAAATCCTTCATAACCTGTCTCCTTCTGTGATTTTCTGTGTCTTCATATCCTTTACTCTGCTCCACAAATACGAGTATTCAGCAACATTTTTTCCTTGCTTACCCTCAAACATAAAATTCCATCTCTTGACTCTATACTTCTTTCCTGGCTGGCCCCCAAAGCCTATAAAACTCTCCCTGTTTAGCTCCAATTTATAGTTTTGCCACTTTCCTTCAGCGTCAACTCAAATTCCATCTTTTGCAAGAGACCTTTCCTATACCCCCCAAGTGCCTTTCCTATGATATTATCTTCTGCTTCTCTCATTGGTAGTAGTTATCTCTCTCTCTCTTCTTCCCTTTCTGTCTCCCTCTCTCCTTCCTTCTCTTTCTGTCTTTATCTCTGTCTTTCTCATTCTCTCTCTCTTTCTCTCTCTCTTTCTGACTCTCTACTATAACTATATTTATATCTATCAATATATTGATATAAATATATATGTAGAATATGTACATGTGTACATAGAGATGCATATACACTATATATGTATATCTCTATATAGCAATGTGCTGACTAGTTCAAATTATGAATACCATAAAGTGACTATATTATTTGAATTGCACTATTAAAAATTATAATTACATGTATAATACAGCAATCGGTTACAGTTCAGTGGAAATATGATTTAATTTTTAAAATTAAAGCTTTTTCTTTTTAATCTATTTACTAGAATAATACAAAAGCAAAGAGAAATAGATTTTGAATTCAAATTTATTTACAGTAATGTAATATTTCTAAAGTTAAAAACATTGTGTATTTCTCTCTAATCTACTTCCCCATTTATCCTAGTATCCCTCTCCTTTTATCTTATTCATTCTCAAAAATGTTTTGCTTCTGACTTTTATGTTCTCCAATCTGCTATCCTTTCTATGAGCCTTCCTTTCTCTTATTCTCTTTCCCTTCTGCTTACCTGTATGGTAACTTAGGTTTCTATACCGAACTGTGTGTATGTGATTTTCTCTGTGAGCTAGTTCTTTTTTGTTTTTGTTTTTGCTGAGGCAAATGAGGTAAAGTCACACAGCCAAGAAGCATTAAGTGTCTGAAACCAGATTTGAACTCAGGTTTTCCTGCCTTCCGGGCTGGTGCTCTATCCACTACACCAACTAGTTGTCCCTCTTTCAACTAGTTCTAATGAGAATATGGTTCATGTACTCCTCTTTACTTCTTTTGTCTTCCTTTTTATAGTGAATTTTTTTGTTTGTGGCTTTTTTATGTCATATAATTTATTTAACCCTACTTTCCCTTTCCCATTCTGCTAGTGCTTTTATCTTTTTTTACTCCAAAAAATTTTAGGTAATTATTCCATCATATTCAATTTATACTCATGCTTTTTATCTATATATGTATAGTCCTTCTTCTAACTGCCTTAATAATGAAAATGTTTTCAGGTGTATCAAGTATCATTTTCCCATGTAGGAATGGAAATTGTTTAATCTTATTGAATCCCTTATGATTTCACTTTCCCATCTATCTTTTTGTGTTTCTCTTAAGTCTTGAATTTGAATTTTCAATTCAGCTTTTGTCTTTTCATCCTGCTTGAAAATATCATATTTTATTGGATATCCAGTTTTCCCTGAAGGATTGTTGTGAAGTACGGGTTAGCATCCTGGATGCCTTAGAATTAGATGGAGACAGGATAAGCAAAAGTGCTTAGTCTTTATTCTTGGTCTTTGGGGGAGAAGTGAAGGGAATGAACACAAGCTCTCCACAACCTCCCTTCCCCATGTCTACCTCAAAAGACACCCTGACTTGTCTTACCCCACTCCCTAATCCCTCCTGCCATTATTTGTATACATTAAAAGATGGAGCCAGCACAGAATAGTGGGAAGGGCCATTTTCGAAGTATATGCTAATAGAGTATTGTCCAATGGGTAATTAGCCTTGAGTGCTTGGTTGTTTGATTGCAGTGCGCCTACTCAGAGTTTCAGCCCTTTATAGATTGTACTCAGTTTTTCTGGGGAAGTGATGGTTGGTGATAATCCTAGTTCTTTTGCCCTCCAAAGTATTATATTTCAAACACTCCAATTCTAGAAATTGCTAAATCCTGATTGTGGTTCCATAATTGAATTTTTCAACTTAATTACTTGCAATATTTACTCCTTTACCTAGAAGCTTTGGAGTTTTGCAATAATATTTCTGTGAGTTATTTTGGGATTTCTTTCAGGAGGTGATCAGCAGATGCTCTGAATTTCTATTTCACTTTCTGGCTCTAGAATATGAGTAGTTTTCCTGGATAGATTCTTGATGTTTAAGATTTTTTTTTTTTAAATCATGGCTTTCAGATAATCCAATTATTCTTAAATTATCTATAATGGATATATTTTCCAGTTTAGTTGTTTTTCCAGTGAGATATCTCACATTTTTATTCTTTTGATTTTTTAAATTGATTCTTGATGTCACATTGTTAGAATCCTTACTAGGTGCTAAGTTGGTACTTAGCAATTCTCTAGTTCAGAGTTCACACATTTAAAAGGAGTTTACACCTTTAGACTTCTGAAAGGAGTATACACCTTTGAAGAAATTAACACCTTTAGCCTCATCTCCACAATATACAGAGAATTCATTTTAATTTATAAGAAATCAAGCCATTCTCCAATTGATAAATGGTCAAAGGATATGAACAGACAATTTTCAGATGATGAAATTAAAAATATTTCCACTCATATGAAAGAGTGTTCCAAATCACTATTGATCAGAGAAATGCAAATTAAGACAACTCTGAGATACCACTACACACCTGTCAGATTGGCTAAGATGACAGGAACAAATAATGATGAATGTTGGAGGGGATGTGGGAAAACTGGGACACTAATGCATTGTTGATGGAGTTGTGAAAGAATTCAACCATTCTGGAGAGCAATCTGGAATTATGCCCAAAAGTTATCAAAATGTGCATACCCTTTGACCCAGCGGTGCTACTACTGGGCTTATATCCCAAGGAAATACTAAAGAAGGGAAAGGGACCTGTATGTGCCAAAATGTTTGTAGCAGCCCTTTTTGTAGTGGCTAGAAACTGAAAAATGAATGGATGTCCATCAATTGGAGAATAGTTGGGTAAATTATGGTATATGAATATTATGGAATATTATTGTTCTGTAAGAAATGACCAACAGGAGGAATACAGAGAGGCTTGGAGAGACTTACATCAACTGATGCTGAGTGAAACGAGCAGAACTAGGAGATCATTATACACTTCAACAATGATACTGTATGAGGATGTATTCTGATGGAAGTGGATATCTTCAACATAGAGAAGAGCTAATCCAATTCTAATTGATCAATGATGGACAGAATCAGCTACACCCATAAAAGGAACACTGGGAAATGAGTGTAAAGTGTGAGCATTTTTTGTTTTGTTTTGTTTTGTTTTGTTTTTCTTCCCAGATTATTTTTACCTTCTGAATACAATTCTTCCTTTGCAACAACAACAACAACAACAAAATTCAGTTCTGCACATATATATTGTACCTAGGATATACTATAAGATATTTAATATGTATGGGAATGCCTGCCATCTAGGGGAGGGGGTGGAGGGAAGGAGGGGAAAAATTTGGAACAGAAGGGATAATGTTCTTTTTTTTTTAATTACCTATGCATATGTACTGTCAAAAAATGTTATAATTATAAAATTAATTAAAAAAAAAGAAAAAAAAAAGAAATTAACACCTTTAAAGAAGCTAGCTCATTGGTTCTTTAAGGCATTCCCACAAGCCCATGGAGTACCCACAAGCCAATTCTCTGAGAGGATTTAAGGAGCCAAGATTCAGGAAGAAGAGGATTCGAGATTCTACTGTGGTGCTGACTGGGACAGTTGAACAAGAGCAGATTTACAAGTTTAAAGGAAAAGCCTGCTCACGGAGATTCACAATTAGAATTGACTTCTGGGAAACCCACAATCCCATACTCTTGGAGGCAGAGTCTGATTCATTCCCACATCTACCTTTGCTCTGGCTGGAGGATCCAAAAGCCTCCCAAGAGACCTGATTCAAGAGAAAAGGATTTACAGAAAAGAAACCTCCTCCCAGAGAAGGATTATAATTGAGAGACAACAGAACATTTAAATTTTTGGCGCCCAATGTGGGGCAAGGACTTTTGCTTATCCTGACTCTGCCTGATTCTGCGCTCTTCAGTGAGCTAGTCCAGATTTGATATCTCATAAAGATTCCACTAGCCCAATTCCAATTTGAATTTTTGGAATTCTAAAGAATTATTTCCTTCAATAAGCTTTTGTACCTCCTTTTCAATTTGGTCATTTTTTTTTTTTTTAAGATCTATTCTTTAGTTAATTTTTATTTTTTTCCACTTGACCAGTTCTAGAAAGCAAAAACAAATAAACACACAAACAAACAAATAAGTAGGTATTGAAATATGAAAATATGTTGCAAATATGAAATAGAAATTAATTAGAATTAGAAATTAATTCATCAGAATTAGAACTGAATTAGCAAATATGAATTAGAGAAAAAAGCAATGACACAAGTTAGAAAGAATAGCTACAATGTCAGAACTAAAATAAAAATTGATATTGATCAATTAGATAACTGGATCAACTTAAAATGAAATTTAATAGGGATGAATGTAAAAAGTATTACAGAACCATACACACATACAGTTTCAACTCATTTTCTTTCATAGTCCAAGAAAGGAAAAGCATTTGATAAAGAATCTGAATGTTTTAGTAGATTGTGTGCTCAATATGAATTGCCAAAATGATATGGCACCCACAATTCATATAGTATAAAATATTTAGAGGGTTATCATGTGTAAAATAAAGATTATATTCTGCTTAGCTCAAGAGATGAAATTAAAGTTATGTAAGTAACCAAATTTTGTTTCAATATGTATTTTCCAGAAGAACATATAGGAATTAGTACAATCAAAATATAGAATAAGATACTTTATGAGTTCCCACTAACAAGAAATTTTAAAATATAGTCCAGTCTTTGTTTATATCCTTTTAATGAAGGGGAAACTGGTTATCTTTTCCAGTAGTCCTTTGCTCTTTTGAACAGCTCTAATTGTTGAAAGAGTTTTCCTTATATTTAAGTTTAAATCTACCACTATTCAACTTCTATGAATTTTTTTCAATCTGCCTTCCCAGGATAAGAAAAATATGTCTAACCCCTCTTAAACACTTAGTGTTAACTGTACTGATATCTATCTAACAGCAAAAGTCCAGACTAAATATCCCCATGTTATTAAAGTGATGCTTATAATGCATACTGTCAATGCTCTTCACCATCTTGATTGACTTCCTCTGGACACTTTCCATATTATCAATGTTATGAAAGTATAGTATTTGGGAGCAGCCACAATACTTTATATATGACATAACCAGAAGGGAATCAGTGTTCTTTCTCATATTTTACTTGTATGCTATTCGTAAGATGTTAGTTCAAGTATCTGACATTGAGTTTAATACCTAAGTTGGCTTTATAGCTCACCACTCCTAAGGCCCCATACTCTCATAGTCATCTCTCTTCCATACTATAATTTTTCTCACTCTCATGTATTCATATTTCCTTTGCCATTGACTTTTATCCCCCATTCTTATATAGCTTACTACTATTACTGATCTTACTTTTACTAGAAATATGAAGAAGAAAAGTGGCCTACATTTGATTTTCCTAATTTAAGAACTAAATATCTCAGAAATGATTTCCTATACTAATGTGATTCAGGCTCCATGCCTTGCAAAATTGCATCTGGAACAAATTGAAAAGTCATGATTCAATCTGGTCAGGCTGACCTAGTCAATGTCATTCCAATTCAAAGCAGACATTTCATTTACCCATACACACTGCTAGCTGGAATTTTCATTTTGGTAAGTGAGATTAAACTATTTCATCAGCCTATTTATTACACACCTGATAGATGATCATATAGGCCAAATGTTTATGAATTGTGTACAAAAGTTAGAAAAGTTTGTAGAATGATTAAGAAGATGATGAAGAGGAGAAGAAACAAGAGCAGTACAATCAGTTTTTTTTTTTCCTTCTTAATAACCTACTAAATGATAATGTTTAAGGCTTGCTTAAAGTTCTGATTATTTTGAAAATCTGAGTTTTTGCAATAGTGATCAGATGTTTTCATTATTATATGACCCATTAGCCCCATTGAGATTAATCCCTGCCATGATTATGCAGTGAAGAAAGCATGAATATATTACTTCCCTATCTTCAGGTATAGTGATCACCCCCTCCCAATTTTGCATAAAACAAATTTCAATGAAATATTTATAATTTTAGAAAAATCAATTAAATTTTAGAACTCAGTCATTTGGGGATCTTGATTTGGGGATCTACAGTAAGTCATAGACTCACCTATTAGATTTTGCTTTTAATTGAATTGACTAGACTTTCATTCAATAAGTTTTTCAGTTCATATGTCAGTGCTACATATACCACAGTGCTTTTACTGGCATTTTGTTTACTCTGTGTGGTGACACTCTAAAACACATCATCTTAAAAATTTTTTGAACTTTGCTATATCTGTATTTTTAATTTAAAATAAAGGATTTTCTAGACTTATGGTTTTCCCCTGCTCCCCACAAAGTGTGATAGTTTATGATAAAACATTATTTGTTATGTATTGATTCATTATTAATATGTGAACAATTCTATGGAAAAAATTTCCAGTTCATAAAAAGTTTATGAAAATCTTGTACAAATTTTGGGGAAGAAAAGCAGGGTACTGGCATTAAAATTTCATGGAAATTTTGCTCTGGAAAATCGAACTTTGCTAAGCACTGGAAAAACAAAGAGTTTTTTAAAAATCCATAGTATTGACTTTAGGAAAATTTACTAGTGGAATGTGACTTTATTGAAAAGAAGAGATATTTTGCTTTTGTCTTCATATTTTCAGATATGAGTATAATTCCTGGCACATGGTAGATGCTGAATAAATATGTATTTGTTGCTGAATAAATTTTCAAGGAATTTACCTCCTCAAGGAATTCAAGGAATAACCTTCTTAAATGGGGAGGACGTTAAGGCATAATAATAAGATGATATATATGCATATACAAAACAGTGATAAAGTCAAAGAAGATATTACAAAGTGCTTTTAGAAATTAGAGAAGAAAAATATTATCTAGTTAGAAGAACATTCTTTTTATTTTTTTATTTTTTTTTTTATTTTTTGAAGTAGCACCTAGAGGAAGGATGTTGTCAAGCAAAGATGTGGACAAAGAGCAAACCTGCAAATTATAGAAGATAGGGTGATCAAAGGCATGATCACCTGAAGTTGAAAAATACAGAAAATATTTTATTTTTTTCTGGAACAGAGTGTAGATTAGATGATTCATGATTTTTTTTCCCAACTCTTAATCTATGGTCTATAAAAACCTTCAATACAGCCATATAGTCATGTTTTACTTCATTTAACATCTTAATCAGCAGACTTAAAAACATCTATTTCTTTGGTAATTATTGAGCTAAACATGGTCACTGGCAATCTCACATTCCCAGAACACCAAGGAATTCCAGGAGAGTGCTTGGGAAGATTGTTTAGTATAATGTCACACTGTCATGTTTTAAGATTGACCTTAATTACATAAATCTAAGCAGGTAAAATCAAGTCAACAAAGCCTTTATTAAGTGCCTATTATTTGGTAAATAATGCAATAAATGAAGGGGATATAAATAAAAACAAAAACAGTCCCTTGCTCTCAAGAAGTTCACATTATAATGGATAAGACAACATGCAAGTCCCATGCAAAATGTGTCTGTTGTTGTTGTTGTTGAAGATAATTTGTGAAGGAAAAAAAACATAGCATTAGTGAGTTTTTTGAAGATGAGATTTTATCTGAGACTTGAAAGAAGCCAAGGAATCCAGAAGATGGAAATGAAGAAAGAGAAAATTTTAAGCATGGGGGAACAGTAAAAAATGTAGGATTGGAAGATAGGGTGTCCTGCAAAGAAGTAAGGAACTTGCACCAATTGAATAGTTATAATAGGGAGAAAGGTGTAAGACAACTGGAAAATAGGGAGGGAGTAGGTTATAAAGAAATGTAAAAGTTAAATATATGCTTTTTAGATTTGACTCAAGGCAGAAGAGAAACAACTGGATTTTATAAGATTGATATAAATAGGCCAGTGCTCTACAAAAGTCACTTTTATCGCTGAATGGAGAAAGGATTGGAATGCAGAAAGACTTAAGGCAGAGGAACCAAACATCAGGTTACTGCAATAATGCAGTCATTAACTGATAAAGAGCCATGCTATGGTGATGGTGGTCATAATAGTATCATAGAAGAGGAGATTGATATAGGACTTATTTGGCATTAGAAAAGATATCAAGTGTGAATGGCAGTAAAAAGTTGAGAACAAAACCTAGGTGCCTGGGTGACTTGGTGAATAATGGTGACATCAAAAGTAATAAGAAAGTTAGAAAGAGAAGAGAGTTTAGTGGAAAAGATAATGATTTTAGTTTGGAGTATGTTGAGTTAAAGATGTTTATGGGACATCAAGTTTCAGATGTGCTGATTTAAATTCAGGAAAAATTTGAATATATAGATCTGAGAATCATCTTCAGGGAATGATAAAGGAGTGCATGGGAGCTGAGGAGATTACCACATGCAACAATATGCAAGTAGAATAAGAGAGATCTAGAACAGAGCTCAGAGGATACCCATAGTTACTAGATATGACCTGGATGAAGATACAGGAAAAGGAGATGGAGAAGATATATAGGCAGTAGGAAAAACAAGAGGAATAGTTCTATGAAAAATTATTGAGAACAGAGTATAAAGAAGATAAGAGTAATTTACAGTTTCAAAAGTTGCAGGGAGGATAATAAAGATGTGGAAATTAGATGTAGCAGATAAAGGAAGATTAGTAACTTTGGCTAGAACAGTTTCATTGGAAAAATTAGGTCCACAACTAAGCTGCAAAGAATTAAGACAATAAGTGAAAAGAAAGGAATTGGAGGCACAAATTCTAGAAGGCCTTTTCTAAGATTTTAATAACAAAAGGGGCTGAGGAAGATATGGGAAAATATATAGTGGAGATGAACAGAGCAGATAAGAATTTTTGTGAAGATAAGATAATCATAATTATATTTATAGGCATGAGAAAACAGTAGGGGCGAAGAGATTAAAGGCTAGTGAGAGGGTAGGTATGAGAGAAAGGGCAATACAATGAGGAAGACAGAATAAGCACAATTGTCTATGGAGAGGAATTGACTGGAAAATACAAGGTTTCCTTTTCAAGTAAGACAGAAGTGAAGGATAGTTAGAAGGGGACATCATCTCTATAATTTGACATGAATAAAAAGAGAGAAGAAGATATTTTTTGGTAAAGCTTTTAGTCTCCTTTTTGTTTATTTTATTTTGTTGTTGTTGTTTAGTACAAGTTTTTCATCTGAGAGCTTATTGGGAGGGGAAACCAGGAAATGATTTGGGAGGACTGAAAAATTCTGATAAAGTCTGTGGTTGACTGGGATGATTAGAACAAGGTTGAAATAATGGAGCATAAATCAGTAGTGGATCAAATAAATACAGTTAATCATTTCTTGAACTTTGTTAACTCATATCACTATGTGAGTAGGATTGAAGGCAATATAAAGTGGATATAAACCAAAGCTAGCCTTATCAGAGAAGGGCAGAGTTAATTCACTCTGGAATAAACTTTCAACTTTACTGAGGAATAGAGATTTGAGTGGCACAAGTGGGAAACATGAAATAGGAAAGTATGTGATGAAATCTAATATAGACTCAACAGATTGCTAAAGGGCACTATGACATAAAAAAGGTTAAAAAATTCTGCTTTATATGTACTCATAAAAGTGTGTCATGGATGTTTGAGGGCATGTTTTATACAAACTATTCTCATGAATATAAGGGTGAATGACTAATATGAATCTCAACTGATGATTTTTGATATATCAGTAAGGATATAAACTGATTACATTAGAGGATCATTATAACTCATAAGGGCTACCCATAAAATCATGAGAGAAAAATCGAACCAAATTCTAGGATCATGACTCATCATAGGAAGTGGAAGTTGAAATAAAGATTTCAGAGTTAACATAGGCTATATCTTATTATTTCCAATGTTTATAGGAGAGTTTCAATATGGGAAAAATAAAATTATAATGACAAAAAAGGTTTGACTTCCTAAAATAATTTATTCAGTGCAAGAAATAAATGACTATTTCAAAAATTAAAGATAAATAGAAATATTGTGGGGGGGGGAAGGTAACCATCTTGCCCAAGGCAGAAAAGTTGATAAGATACAAAATAAAAATCTAAGAAGGAGAGTAAGGCATCTTCCTACATTCATTTTTTTCCCCTTAGAGACAACCAATCAATTTAAAAGATACTTAGTCTCTTAGTTTAGTTCAATGGTTCATCAATAATAATGATGAAAAATATAATGGGTTGAGTGCTGCTGTTAGGCTGTAGAGAACACAGCTCTGCCAACAAATGCTTTGTACTATTTAAATGCTGAACGGATTATATTAGAATAGAGCAAAATGTGTAGTAATAAATTCTCCTATCAGTACTAAGTCACCTGGATTTTTTTTTTCTGAGAGAGGAATATGGTGATGTCTGCACCTCAGGAATTTATGGAGTATGTAATTCAAAGTGACATAAAATCCCTAGCCTCAAAATGGTTCCTGAAGCAGGTAACTGGAACATCTTTTTAATATTTTGCCTGTAGAAAGCTACTTCTTAAAGAACAATCCCCACAAGGATTTAGGACAGTGCAGTTTTCTTCACCAAATAACGCTAAGAGAATGAATGACTGAGATTAGAAATCTAAATCAATTTCCCTTATTATAAGTATATTTATATTATTTGAGAACTATAGCAGGAATACCCTGGGACCTTGTGGAATGTAATAATTAAACTTTGGTCCTTGTTGTTGAAAGAGTTAGCATTCTCAAAGTGGCACTCAAATGATATGACAAAGTGGACTAGAGAACTATCCTCTGAGTCTGGGCAATACAGAGTTACTATGTAACTTTGGAGAGATCCTGGCTAAGTCACTTAATCTTTCAATGTCAAAGACAATTCTCCAAGATTACTTTGCCCAAGAATTGATTATGTGCTATTTGCCTTAATAGAGGATATCTATTTCAAGAGAACTCCTGAAAATAATAAAGTCATAATTCTTGATCTATTGCCCTCCCCCACTTCCCTCCCCTTCAAAAAATGCAACTTTAAGTAATTTCTTACTTTTACTAGTGTTTAAGGAGACTGCTTTTGATTTCTATCTGATAATACACAAAATTATGGGATAGGGGAAGGATTTGCAATACTTATTTCTTTTAAATAATTAACAATTAATTAAATTTAAGAACTTAAATAAAAATAAGCTAGAATTGAAGTAAAGATTTTCAGCTACCTATTTGAGAACAACTCTGTGAATAATATGTGGATTAAATTAAAATCACTTATATCAGCTCCAACAGTAGTTCTCAGAGGGTGGTCTGAGCTCCTGGATTCATGGTTTCCTTTTTTCATAATAATATTAAAACATTATTTGCTCATAAAATGCTACCCCTTTTCTTTAAAAAATATTTATTTTAATATACTTTGCTTTATGAATCATGTTGGGAGAGAAAAATCAGAGCAAAAGAGAAAACCACAGGAGAAATTAAAAAAAACAAAAAAACAAAAACAGAACAAAGTGAATATAGCCTGTGTTGATTTATATTCATTCACCATTGTTCTTTTTCTGGATACAGATGGCATTTTCTGTCTAAGGTCTATTGGGATTGCTTTAGAATAGTACCCCTTTTCTAACCATATTTGGGTTAGGCTGAATTTTCCTTATATAGTTCATCTAAAAAATATATCACTAAAGATAGAAATCAAAGCATATATGAGAATGCAATTTCATCTATTAAATCAGATATTAAAGATATTTACAAAAAATGGTATCTGTATTCATCTTTATCAATATCCTCTATCTAACTAGCTATGTATTCATTTAGCTAATGTGTAGACATACATATATGTAGATGTATAATGGTATGTATTTTGGTTAGAAAAAGCATTAAAATAAAATTTTATTCATATTAACATGTAGTAGATTTATTAGTTGTTTAAACAAATGCAGATTTACATCTTTATGCTTTAATTTCCAATATGAAGAATAGTTACAGATATAATTCTCATAAACAAAAGGTCTTTGAGGTTTTCCCTCCTTTTAAAGAGTGAAATAAAATCCTCATCAATTTTTGAGAATGTAAAATGAGTACTAAGGTAAAAAAAAAAGTTTGAGAAAAACTGAACTATGTCATGTCTAATTGATCTAACAACCACCTGGCTATATAAGGCCACACTCAAATAAGTAGCCAATGCTTTACATGCCAAGATAGGACTTATATGGAATTATAATCATAACATAGTATCACCAAGCTAGTAACAGTATTTTGAAATTATTACCTGGAAGCAGCAAAATTCCAAATATTACTTTGATATTTTCCTTTTTACATAGGCATGACATGATCTAATAACAGTTTGCATTTTGGATCTAGCATTGTTTCTGATGTACAAAGCTGTTGGAATTTGTAGGACAAAATGTGACCTTCACTGCTGTAGTGGAGGATGAATTGATGGGAGCCTTGAGTTCATCACTTAATAATTGAATGACCTTGATGAAGTCATATTCTAGATCTCTATTTGATCATCTGGAAAAAATGAGGTCATTAAATCAGATGTTCATGAAAATCTCTTCCAATTCTAAAATTCTGCTACTTTGTAGGACTTTTCAAGGGAAAAAAGAAAGAAAATGAAAAGAAGAAACAACTACTAATGGTTTGCCTATAGAAAATAATCTCTAAATCCAAACACACATAAATCCAATGAATTGAAAACATACTGCAAGTACTCTTAAAATCTTTGATGCAAAAGTTATAAACAAAAAGTTATCAAAGAATTAAAGGGATTTTCAGAATTGTTTTTAAAAAGAAGAATCATTCTAGAGCCACTTATTGTAGGATATCTATTTAGTGAAATAAAATTTGTTAAACAGAAGACCAATATGGTAAACAGTGTATAATGTTTAGAAGTCTTATGAAAAATGGTGTCAAGAGCAAGCATTGCTTTTCAGTACACATTTCTTCTTGGAGAACAAACTGTAAATAGCTAGCAGCACCAAATTGCACTGTCAAATTCATGTATCACTTTAAAAGAAAAAATACCACCATTTTTATTGCTATTCTCTGTGTAAGTCTGATATGATGAATCCTGGGTAAATATAACATTACCAAAAGTCTGCACAAGTTGAATGTTTGCAGTAGTCCTTTTCTTTGCCAAGGTTTTAGAATACTTCAATAATAATTTCCTTTGTTCTGTGGCTGATACTACTCAGCACATCTATTGAAATGTGTTTTCCTCTGACTTTTCATATTGGTTTTATGTCTTATTTATCCAAAAACAAATCACTATCATACATTTTAAAGTCACTTCTCTAGAATATACATCTATATAAGTCTCTGGTAGTATGTGTCACAGGAAACAGTCAGGATCCAATAGTGACACTTTTAAGTTTTTTTTTATTTTTTTATTTTTATTTCTGAGGCCTAAATTAAAAATCAATGTTATATCTTCAGAATCAGGAAAATAAATTGTTATCTGTCTGAAAACAAGAGTGGCTTAATAAAGGGCAGGGGAATTGTTGATATGGTTTTTGTGACCTGACAACTCTAGAAAAAAATGCAAAGATCAGAACAGTGTTCCATACAAAACAGTAATTTTTCTAACCAAGACCTTTGATAATATCAATTGTGATAGTCTGTGGAAGGTCATGGTGGCAAAATTTGGTTGTTCAAAGAAATTCATCAGTATTGTATGCCAATTCTGTGATAGCATGTTTGTACAGATTTTGGATATACTGGACTATATTTTCATACTTTTCCAGTCACCAATGGAGTGAAATAGGGCTGTATGCTTGCTCTCATTCTTTTTAGTACAATGTTTTAGTGATGTTATCATATACCTTTGATGAAAATGAAAAAGGCATTAATGCCTGCTACTTATCTTAAAAAAATAACTTGAAAGGAGTATAAGCAAAGACTAAAGTGCAGGTAAACTTGACATGTTAACTTTTTGTTTTCAGATGATTGTACAATCATATAGTCACTGTGGCTGAAATGCAACAGGATATGGATTGATTCTCTGCCAATTGAGTTAATTTTGGTCTAACAATTAACATCAAGAAAACAGATGTTCTCCACCAGTCAGTACTGCACCATAAATGGAGAAACTGTGAATGCCATAAATAATTTCATTTACATTGACAGTATACTTTCTAGGAAATGTTCACAAAGATGATATGATTGATGAACACATTGCCAAAGCAAGCTTGGTTTTTGGGAGGTTGCCTGTTGTTGTATGTACCTTAGTGTTGAATAAATGTGAAACCTTGACAGTGTACAACTGACATGTCAGGAAATTGATTGGTTTATATTTGAATGTTCTTAGGAAGATTCTGATGATCATCTGGCAAGAAAAGGTACTAAACAGCAAAGTCCTTTCTTCAGATACTACCAAGTATTTAAATCCTACTATACAGAGTGTAATTTCAATGGGCTTCCATGTTGTTTGAATGCCAAATGTACATTTGTTTGAAAGGCTGATTTATGGAGAATTCATACAAAGCAAGCACTCACACAGCATTCAGAAGCTATACAAGGATACTTTCAAGGTCTTTCTGAAGAACTTTAGAATCAATTGTGAGACATAGGAGACACTAACACAGGAATGTACAGCATGACCTGCCCACATGAAAAGAAGGCTCTACAAAAAAAAGCAAAATTACATTAACCCAAAAGAAATATGAATTATGCAAATTTAGATCTCACTTTGAAAATGTTCATATAGACTATTTGTGCTTGACCTGTGGTAGAGCCTCCTGAGCTCATATAGTTTTGATCAGTCATAGCTGGACACACTGTATATTGATCTTAATGATATCATTTTTGTCCTCTCCAATTATGAAGGACAACAGTCAATCTTAGTCAGAAGTTGCTATAACATCATTGATATAGTACTGCATTACACTTTTTGTTCAGTCTCTATGCTTTATTCTTTCTTTGTTTGGATATATATATATATATATATATATATATATATATATATATATATATATATGTATACATACATATATTTTTATATGTGTATATGCACACACACATATATGTTTTGAATTCTCAATTGTTGCATCATAGCTATTTGTAAGGGAGGATTTTCCTCCAATTTAATACTTACTCTGAAAAAAAGTTTAGGAATACAATTGTTTCACAATATGTATACTGTCTTGCCCTAGTCCTCTTGAGCCTTTCAGTTCTGAGGAGAAAGGTGCATTTCATTTCTTATTTTCCATGGCATATCGTGGAATTTTCATTTAAAATGTCTTTTCATTAACCTTTTCATTGCAATTGCAATTATTATATGTAATGTCTTTTTCATGCTACTTTATTGAAAACAAAATCACAGATGTTGGTAATTAAAGGGAAACTCAATACCCATCTAATTCAAAACTTGTATAAAAAGAATTCCTAGAATAATATTACTGATGATAATCATTTCTCCTCTGTTTGAGGATCTCCAAAGGATGGGGTATCAATATCCTGTTAAGATAGACCATTTCATTTTTAGGTGATATTGCTAGGAAATTTTTCTTGAGATTAATCATCTCTTAATCTAGTGCAAGAACCCTTTTTTTTGTGTGTGTTTTTTGTTTTTGCTTTGTTTTTTTGTTTTTTTGGTCTACACCATCTTAGTGCTGATTCATTTCAGTTTACATTTCATCAAAATAGCCTGATATTTTTTCAGAAAAATTGTTAGGCTTTTCTCACCTTGTAATGGTGAAGTTGATTTTTTATTGAATTGTAAAGCTTTTGCATTTGATCATATTAGATGAATCCCAATGCTTTATCTTTGTATATCTTGTTTCTATCACCTATCTTTCTCAGTCTTTGTTTATCTGAAAGTTGAACAGAAGATTCATATCTTTTTTTAGGAACCACCTATAGAGTTTAAAAACACCCATAAATACACCCACCCACACCCACCCACACACATATGTGTGTGTATGTGTGTGTATATGTATGCATGTATGTGTACATATGCATATATGCATATGCAATTAAGATGATTAATACAGCAGCACAGTAATTACAAATAATCTTTATGCCATCTTTTATATTTCCTTGACTTATTTCTATTCATCTTTAAAAATGTTTCCGTCATGTTTTTAAAAATGTTTATTGTTGGGGCAGCTAGGTGCCACAGTGAATAGAACACCAGCCCTGAAGTCAGGAGAACCTGAGTTCAAATCTGGCCTCAGACACTTAACACTTCCTAGCTGTATGACCCTGGGCAAGTCACTTAATCCCAATTGCTTCAACAACAAAAATTGTCCATTGTTACTTACTCATCCCTTCACTTCAATGGAAATTTTTTCATAATAACTATGTACTGCTATATAATGAAGAGATCAGTTAAAGAGAACAATTTCTGTAATGATCTTACATTTTTGTTATGTACATAAAAGCCTCAATATTTTTTACTTTTCCATTTCTTGTGACATAACAAAAATGTATAACATTATATCATCCATGCCTTTATCTAAATCATTAGAAGAATGTCAAATAGCACAGGTTCAAGCATAAATCTCTATAGGACTCAAAGGAGACCTCCTGACATATCAAACTATTAACAACTTCTCTACACAATCTAATCAGTTTTGAATTGATTTAATTATTTTTTATAATTATTCATTCTCTTCACAAAAAAGCATATAATAAATGAATAAGAGTTTTGTCAAATCCTAAGCAAGGCATCCCCCCCCCTTTTCCTTTTTACAACTTTAGTAATTCTATCAAAAAAAGGGAAATGGGATTATTCTTATTGGATGCATTTTTGATGAAGTCATGTTCAATATTACTACCTCCCTCCATTTGCCAAACATTTCTTTAATGATCTTTTCAAGTATTTTTCTAGGAATAAAAGTTAAACTCACTGTAGTGAGTAATATTTCCTTCCTTCTTTTGAAAATTGGGGCAACATTTGCCTTTCTCAAATGTTGTTTTTAACATTTTCATAATATTTCAAAGATCACTGAGAATGATTTTTCTGTCTCTCAGAATGAAGTTCATTAGGAGTCAGTCAATCTGAGTGTATCAAGAGCAAGTAGGTACTTTCTTTCAATCAATAAAAATCACTGAAGACAAACAACAGCAATAAACAACAAAGAAACATCTCAGATTTTCTTTATTTATAACAACTAATATTTTGCTGAGTAGAGAAGTTGTTAACATTATTTTAAATTATTTAATTTTAATTTAATTGAGGTTGACACTTTCAGAGACATTGCCATTGTGACCTGGTGGTCTGATATGCACCCATCATGTAAAGTTCTATAGGTTTGCAGGGCTTAGAAGGAAAAAAAAAGAAAAAAAAAACTGCATGGAAGCTCAGAAAGGAGGGGGAATAGCATCTGGGCTCCATGTTTGTTGGCACAAATTAGAAAAAAACAAAAACAGAATGAATTAGAGTGAAGGAGAGCATCCACAAGAAGTAAAAAGTGGAGGTGATTAAAATGAGCAGAATCAAGACTTTAATTACACAAGAGCAAAAGCCATGAAATTATATGGATGCAGGAAGAGACCTAAGATGGCCAGAGGGTTAGAAAGGTAATTGAGTAAAAATAGCAGAATTTTAAAATTTATATAGATAGATATAGATATATAAACATAGTTACATTTTTAATTAGATGCAAAACCAATTTTAACATTTTAAAAATAATTTTGAGTTCTAAATTCTTTGTCTTCCTTTGCTCCCCCCTCCTTAAGAAGACAAACAATTTGATATAAATTATACAAGTATGGTAACATAAAGCACATGTCCATATTATCCATATTGTTCTAAAAAAATCAAGAAAAATACATAATTCAGTTTGCACTTAGTTCATCAGTTCTTTCTCTCAATGTAGATAGCATTTTTTTCATCATGAGTGCTTTAAAATATCTTTGGATGATTGTTTTGATCAGTGTAGTTAAGTTTTTCATAGTTGATCATTGCAACATTGCTGTTGCTATGTGCAATGATGTCCCAGTCCTTCTTATTTCATTTTATATCAGTTCATTACATATCCTCCCATATTTCTCCTGAAACTGCCCCTTTCATCCTTTTCAATAAAATTCAATAGTACTCCATCATAATCATATGACCCAGCTTATTCAGTCATTCTTCAATTAATAAGTATCCAATTGATTTCCATTTTTTTCCAAAACAGAAAAAAAATGCTAGAAATAGCTTTGCATACTTTTATTTTTTCTTTGATCTTTCTGGGATACAAAACTCATAGTAGTTTTGATGGGTATGCACAGATTTATAGCACTTTGAGTATAGTTCCCAATTATTTTCCAGAATGATTGGTTCAGTTTGCAACTCCACTAACAATGAGTTAGTGTATCTGCTTTTCCACATCTTTTCCAACACTTGTCATTGTTTCTTTAATATTAGCCAATCTTATAGGAGTGAAGTGGTGTCCCAGAGTTTCATTTTGCATGTCTCTAATTAATAGTAATTTAGAGAATTTTTGTATGACTACAGATAGCTTTGATTACTTCTTCTGAAAATTCCTTGCTCATATCCTTTGCCTATTTATTAATTAAGGTATTACATGCCCTCTTATAAATTTGACTTAGTTTTCAGTATATTTGAGAAATGAGGTCTTTATCAGAGAAACTTGCTATAATTCCTCTCCCCCTACAGTTTTTTTTGTTTGTTTGTTTTCCTCATAATTTTAGCTGCATTGGTTTTGTATATTAATAAATAAAAACCTTTTTAAATTTAGTGTGATCATAGTTATCACTTTTACAACCTATAATTATCTCTGTCTTTTGTTTTGTCACTAATTCTTCTCTCTTTACATATATATATATTGTAGGTGAACTATTCCTTGCTCCTCTAATTTGCTTGTGCTGTTATCCTTTATATCTAAATCATGTACCCATTCTTGACTTTATATATAGCATAAAATGATAGTCTATACCAAACTGAATTCAATTTTTTGGTATTTGTTTTTCCCCAAAAAGCTTAGATCTTTGTATTTGTCAAACATTATATTCCTATTATATTTAATCAATTGACCAATCCACAGCTCTATCTTTTAGAGTATAATAGATTGGTTTGATGACTAAAACTTTGTAATACAGTTTAAGATCTAGTTCTGCTAGGACAACTTTCTTAACTTTTGTCCAATAATTCTTTTGATATTGTTGACCTTTTGTTCTCATAGATAAATTTTGTTATTCTTTTCTCTATCTCTATAAAATCATTTAAAGTAGCTTGCCTTGGCACTGAATAAATACATGAATTTATATAGGAATTACTGTCTTTATTATGCCACTTCATGAGCAACTAATATTTCCCCAAATTTAGATCTGGTTTTATTTGTATGAAAAATGTTTTGTAATTATGTTCATATTATTCTTTGGTTAGTTTTGGTAGGTAAACAGTCAAGAATTGTATAGAGCCTAGAGTTATTTTAAATGAAATTTCCATTTCCATCTCATGCTCCTGGACTTCCTTGGTAATATATAGAAAGGCTGATGACTTGTATGGATTCATTCTTTTTTTTACTGTTTTTTAAAGCTTTTTATTTTCAAAACAAATGCATGGTTAATTTTTAACATTCACCCTTGCAAAAGGGTTTCAAATTTGTGTTTCAAATTTATTTCTCCCTCCCTCACTCCCCCACCACCTCCTTCCGTAGATAGCAAATAATCCAGTATTTGTTAAAGATGTGCAGTTCTTCTATATATATTTCCACAGTTATCATACTGCAAAGCAGAATCAGATTAAAACAGGAATAAAATGAAAAAAATGCAAGCAAACTATAATAAAAAGTGAAAATATTATGTTATGATCCATACTCAATCCCCATAGTCCTCTTTCTGGCTGCAGATGGCTCTCATCATCACAAGACTATTAGAACTTGTCTAAATCACCTCAATGTTGAAAAGAACCACATTCATAAGTAGATCATCATATAATCTAGCTGTTGCTGTGTGCAATGTTCTTCAAGTTCTACTCACTTTACTCAGCATCAGTTCATGTATGTCTCTCCACACCTCTTTGAAATCCACCTCCTGATTATTTCTTATACAACAATATTCCATAACATTTATATTCCATAACTCATTCGGCCATTCTTCAATGAATGGAAATCAACTCATTTTTTTTAAAATTTTTTTTATTTTTACAAAAATTTTATGCATAGGTAATTTTCTAGCATTGATAATTGCAAAAACTTTTGTTTCAACTTTTCCCCTCCTTCCCCCACCCCTTCCCTCCAATGGCAGGTTAACCAATACATGTTAAATATGTGAAAGTATAAATTAAATACTAATATATATATATATATATATATATACATATATATGTATATATATACACACACACACACACACACACACACATATATACACACACACACACACACATACACACACACACACACACACACACACACACACACACACACACACACATATATATACATGTCCAAACAGTTATTTTGCTGTGCAAAAAGAATCGGACTTTGAAGCAGTGTACAATTAGCCTATGAAGGAAGTCAAAAGTGTAGGCAGACAAAAATATACTGATTGGGAATTCTATGTAGTGGTTCATAGTCAACGCCCAGAGTTCTTTCACTGAATGTAGCTGGTTCAGTTCATTACTGCTCTCTTGGAACTGATGTAGCTCATCTTATTGTTGGAGAGGGCCTCGTCCATCAGAATTTATCATCATATAGTATTGTTGATGAAGTATATAATGATCTCCTGGTCCTACTCATTTCATTCAACAGCAGTTCATGTAAATCTTTCCAGGTCTTTCTGAAATCATCCTGTTGGTCATTTCTTATAGAACAATAATATTCCATAATATTCAAATACTACAATTTATTCAGCCATTCTCTAATTGATGGGCATCCACTCAGTTTCCAGTTTTTGGCCACTACAAAGAAGGCTGCCACAAACATTCTGAAATTAACTCAATTTTCAAGTTCCTTGCCACTACAAAAAGGGCTGCTGCAAACATTTTTGCATATATAGGTCCTTTTCCCTTTTTTATGATTTCTTTATGATACAGGCCCAGTAAAGACACTGCTGGTCTCATATAAAAAATATAGTTTAATAGCGCTTTGGGACAGTTCATTATTGCTCTCCAGAATGTTTGGATAGTTCACAACTCTATCCACAATGTACTAGTTTTCCCACATCCTCTTCAACATTCATCATTATCTTTCCCTGTCATCAAGCCAATCTGAGAGTCATGTAATGATGTCTCAGAGTTTTCTTAATTTGCATTTCTCTGATCAATAGTACTTTAGAACATGTGATTAGAAATGTTTTTAATTTCTTCATCTGAAAACTGTTCATATTTTTTCCATTTATGAATTGGAGAATGGCTTAAACTATTATAAATTTGACTAAATTCTATACATATTTTAGAAATGAAGCCTTTATCAGAACCCATCAAGGTAAAATTTCCCAATTTACTGCTTTCATTCTAATCTTCTCTGTATTAGTTTTGTTTCCATAAAATCTTTTTAATTTGATGCAATCAAAATTATCCATTTTTCATTCAATAATGTACTCTCCTTCTTCTTTGGCCACATATCCCTTCCTTCTCCACAGATCTGAGAAGTAGACTATCCTTTGTTCTTCTAATATAGTCTGCTTCACTTTATGGGAGAGTTCATTCCATTCATATTCACAGATAAAAGTAACTCCTCTGTATTTCCTGACATCTTATTTTCCCCAAGTTATATTTTTCTTTCCCCCTTTCCCCTCTCACCACTATTTTTCTTCCAACCACCACATCCCTCAATCTGCCCTCTCATTTTATAGCCTCTCCCCACTTTCTTATCCCTTTCCCCTTCTACTTCTGTTCTTCCTTCTATTACCTCCCATTTTCTTCCCCTTTCTCCAACTATTTCCCTAAAGAATGAGAGATATTTCTTTATTAAACTAAATATGTCTGATATTCCTTATTTATCCAAATGTGATTAAATATGTATTTTAAATCCTGCAACTTTGCTGAAACTGTTATTTCAACTATTTTTTTTTTAATTTTCTAGGATTATCTGCAGAATAATTGTTTTATTTCCAATTTGCCTGTTCTAATAATTCTAAGTATTTAATTGATATTTTTACTTCTCCTATTGAAAGGCAGAATTAAAAAAAATAAAATTATTATTTTTTTTGTTTTCATACCACTTCCATTTTTACTTCCTCCATCCTCTTCTGAACTCTTTCATAATAAAAGAATAAAGGAGGAAAAGGAGGGCTGAAAAGCTGTCAAATAAAATTAAACAATGTATTATAGAATCACAGAGTCTGTGAAATGGCAAGGATGCCAGAAGCCCATAAGCAATACAAGAAAAGAAGGAAAGATAAATCAGCTATGGGCCAGAAATTGTGCTAAGCATTATATTACTATTATCTTATTTAACCTTATAAGTTAAATGCTGTTACTATTCTTATTTTACAGATTAAGAAGCTGAGGGTGATAGGTTAATTGATGAATTTAAAGTCACAGAAACAAAGGTTTGATGTCACATTTGAACTCACATCCTTCTGCTTTCAGTCTCAAAAATCTATCCACTGCACCACCTAGCTGTTCCACATGGAAGGACTCTTCATTAAAATCTATTCAAAGTAATCTTTCAGCTTCAGCTTGAAGAACTCCAAGGACAATAAATGTACCATCTTTCTAGGCAAGCAATTCCATTTTTGGAAAGTCTAATTTTAAAAATGTTTTACTGTCCACTGAGTTTGACATTATATGAAATATTTCAAATGGGGAAAAGAGAGAGGATGTTTTAATGGTAAATGTTTGATAGGAAGAGAAGCTTTAAGAGAAAAACGCTCTGCAGAGAAGCTTTTAGCCAATAAGTTTGTCAGTTTACTTCCTGTATTCAATTGTATTGCATGTAGGAAATAGTTCTGAAGGTAAGATAAAATAGGGAGCTTAAGAAATGAATAACACCATATGGTTTGCTATTCATTCTTTGTACAGACTTGACTTTAGTCATCTTTTATAGAGAGTGTGTCAAGTTAACCTCAATGGAGTTGCCCTTGATGCAAATTAAGTGATTCATTTGATCTTATCCTTGACACTCTCTTAATAGACAATTCTTTATTGAGTTAGGGAAGAAGGGAGGATGGCCTGATTGAATGATCAATTCCTTGGCCTTTCCGATCCTGCCACAGAATATAGAAATATCCCATTAAACCCTGTCATTACAAATAAGTTGATACAAGGGAAAGATGTAATATTCATTAAAACTATAATACACATATTAGAGCTAATATGTGAGTCAGAAGGAAGCTCAGGAAAAGTGGAGCAACCTCGATGCCTTCTGTGCATGTGAAAGGCAGCCTCTCTAAGCTGCTCTGACATGTATTATTTGCATTTTGGAGAAGGTATTATTTCTTATGCACTTTCTCTTTCCACTCAAAGAATTATTTGTTTTGCATCTTGGAAGATTATACAAGTTCATTTTTTGTTCTGTCCATAGCTAGATTACATAATTATAATTTTTCTTCCCAACTATCTGAGAATATTTCTGGCATTTCAGTGTCTGTGCTACTGCTCATTTATTGTTAGATTTGCACTTGCTCATTAAGTGATTTGGCCTAAAAATAACTTTGAAATTCAGATCTTGAATCTTGAGCTATTTGCACTTAGCATACATTGATGCAGTTATAAAATCAGCATCTGGATAGAATTCAAAAAGCTGACTCTGTCCTAATTTTTTAAGGATGAGCTGAACTAAGGTAAAATAAAGGAATAAATAGCTAATTTTGATTCTGATTCTGATTAGCTTTTAAAATTGAAAAGCATCTAATGTAATCATGAAGAGGTTTCCTAGTTTACTATTACTTTATTTTATTAATTAATATATGAAAAGGTTGTAGCTATACCTGTGGCTGAGTAGTTTTCTTTGTCCCCCCAAAAAACAAAACAAAACAAAACAAACAAACAAACAAAAAGAAACTTCAACAAATGGATTCCATGACTACACTCCTGTTTAGCTACTAAATATTCTTAAAAAGTAAGGACCCCTTCCCTCTGCCTTACACAGGAAGCCACTTTAAATGTAATCAATTCAAGATAATAGAAGATATTTTGATAAGTTGAGTATCAGGATTATTTGGGGAAAGTCTATGTTTCTGTTTTTAGATTCAGTTTTCATTGGTTCCTTGTAATGTTTAAGTACTATGATCACTTGTCCTTGTTTACAAATTGAACACAACTAAATGTGCATTAAATTGTGCATTTTTATTAATCTCTCTGGGCTCCAGGAAATTTTATAAGCCTAGAAGCTTCAGAGAAGGTGTCAACATACATTAATTTCCCAATTCTAGGAATTCCCTGAACCAGTGAAATGATGTCTTGTCTGCAGGTACCCATGTTGTGTCTATATAATTCCAAAACTACCATGCAGAAACAGGCTAAATATCCATCTGCAACCAAAGTGGATGGTAAATCCATAGTTTAAGACACAAACATAAATAAATATAATTCTTAGAAAAATTTTCTTATGTTAAATTTTATATATGACACTTCTCTTCACTGTTCCTATTTCTCTGTCTCTGTCTCTTTCTGCCTCTGTGTCTCTTTGTGTCTCTGTCTGTCTTTGTTTCCCTGTCCAAACCTAATTATTCATATTATTAAATACATGAAGACATCTATTATGGTTCTGATCTTGAGTCCCTTCTTATCTTGATTGTCCTCTTCTGGATGTTTTTTGATTATCAGTGTCCTTCCTAAAATGGGACATATAAAGTGAATAACAACACATTGTTTCAAATAACTACAATTCTGTACAACTTGAGAGAGTGAAGTAGAAGAGGGTCCTAATGATCTGACTCCTGAAATGGTTTAATTGACCGATACAATGAATATTGCCCTATCTGCTTTCTAGAGGTTATCCAATCTTGCTTCTCTTTAAACCTGGTATTCTGGAAGTTTATAAGAAAATAAAGACTTTTATAAATAGTTTTGAAATATAAACTTATAGAATGAGGTACAATACCTTAGAGATTAAGTAAGGATCATTTTTATGAGCAGTTTCACTTAATAACCTAACTCTGCATTTATTGAAGCGCTTTAAGCTATGTGTTAGCACATCAAGATATGACCTAAGTACAGAATAAAATAGCAATGATATTTATTTCTTCCTCAGGTAAATTTACTCTTTATTATTGATATTACTTGGTAAGACAAAACACATAGCTCATCTAGATGTAGATTATAATTGTGGACACAAGGGGCAAAATGAATCTTTGTCCCATATCTAATAATAAGGAAACCCCTCCAGTTTTAAGTATTCTTTGCTACATTACACTTTGTTGTGTTATTAAGGGACAGATTATAAAGATCTTTCTATAGTTAAACATAGTTGGCAGCAGATTTGTCAATTAGCTACTTTTTTTGAGGGGGGAGAGAGGATACGTTATAATAACAATTTTAAAGTTACATTCCTAAATGAAAAAAAAATCACAATACTTTTAATTTAGCTTTCTTTAAATATAAAATGTATCTTCAAAAAGTGTGAAATGAAAGTAATATTACTCTAATGAGTCATTTCAGTATATTGGAAAGAACACTGAATTGAGATACAGGAAACATAGTTATCTATGTTGTGAAACTATTTGTGTGAACACAGAAAAGTAATTAAACTAATATGAACATTAGTTTTATGATGAAACCACTCCAAATATCTTTTAGAATTAACTACATGTGAATTATAGGTAGGAAAAATAATACTTAGATTATCAATTATATCAACAATAATGTAATTCTCTCTAATTCATGTATTCATCCATTTATTATTTTATGTGTTTAGATACAATTCTAAGTGACTTACACAAGTAAACCTTGCTTGAATATGGAATTGACCTAGTATTTTGTCCTGAGGGAAGAAATACAAACATAAGTTGGGGGAAAAGACTCCCAATGTTTTCCAATGAATATGTGGTCAAATGGCTTGAACAGTTTAAAATGTAATTTCAAACTATCTTAAATTGTGTTAAATTGCTTTGAATCATAAATAATTCAAGGAACAAAATTGAAAACTCTCTAAATCTTACCTCATACTCATAAAATTGGTAAAGATGGCAAAAGATGAAAATAATAAGTATTGGAAGGGTTGCTGAAAGGGAAACACACATAATAATATACTGTTGGTAGAGCTGAAAATTAGTCTAATCACTTCTGGAAAGTAATTTTGAATTATTCTAAGAAATTGACTTAAATTCCCATGGCTTTTTATCCAGAGATCCTGGGGCTAGCTATATATCAAAATGATGGGGGGGAAAGGATGTGGGGAGTCTTATTATGTCCAAATGTTCCTTCTTTACCAAAGTGGGGGATCATAGCTAGGGAATATTTAAAAATTATTTTGTATTCGATTTTTTTTTACAATAGATGGCTCATAGAGTAATGAACTATGGAGGGATATTGGCAAAGATGAAAATTATCTTTAAATTAATTTTATAAGCAATACGCAAAAAAATGAATCCTAAGACTTTGTGATTATAGGTCATGTTATAAAGATAAGCTCAATAAAACTACAACATAGCATTTGCTAAGAGTTAGTGAAATTGCTACTTTTCTTTGTCAGTACCACTCCTTGCTCTTTCCCAAACCTTAACCAAGAATCACTGGGAAACCTAGAGCTAATTATCCATAAGGGCATCAGGTATTCTTGGTGAATTCAAGGCTCACAAATTTGATTTCTGTATATGTCATTGATAGTTCTCTGATCAAGGGCATTCTTTGTGAGAAGAGTAGAGGATTTAATATGTATATATAAGAAGCTTACATTTTCATATTTTTAACCAGAGTATATTGATGATTTGCCCTTTTTTGATCTTTTGTTCCATAGCCTTTAAAAACTGCTTACTGTTAAAACTAATTATGGAAGAGAAGTTTTTTGGATTATAAACTAAATGTAGAAAAAAAATCAAGCCAAGATCACACATTGGTTTTGGAACTTTTTGATCTTCCTACAATTAAGGATGTTTTAATTAACTTGAAGAAATTATAATTCTCCATCTACATGATATATATCAAATAATATTGATTATGGTTTTTATATATATGTATATATATCTATATATCTATATATCTATATATGTATATCTCAAGTACAGTGTCATCTTATTAATATTTAGGGCTCATTAATCTATACCACATGAAAATCCACGTAAATGAGATGTTGTTTAATTATTCAGTCATGTCTCCCTCTTTGTGACCCTGTGAACTAACATCCATGGGGTCCTCTTGGCAAAGATATAGAATGGTTTGCCATTTCCTTTTCCAATAGATTAAGCGACTTGCTGAGGGTCAAAGTGCTAGTAAGTATTTGAGACTGGATTTGAATTCAGGTCTTCCTGATTTCATATCCAGAATTACAATGAACCAGGATTACAAAGCCTTCTTTAAACTGGAAAAATAAACATTTTATTTTAAATTGGCATGAACTTATCATCAATGACTTAGAGATATAATTCAATAAGCATTTACTGAATGCTTCTCTTAAAATAATCCCTATCCCTGAAACTGGGGATGCAGACAGAAATGAAATAATTGCTGTCCTCAAAGATATTGTATTCCATTCTGGAGGTAAATAACATGAAATTGTGCAAATATATTCAAGACATAAACAGTAATATAAAAATAATTCTAGGGAGAGAAGAAAAGTATTAATAACTTGTTGGAGAACAGGAAAGATATTCTGTATGAAATGATACTAAAGCTGTGTTTGGTGGATGTAAGGGTCTGAGATAGGTGAAGAGGGAAAGCATTTTAGCCTATGAGATATATTATGCAAAGGGGCAATGGAAAAAGATAGGATACTACAAATGCCAATTTGATTAGAACACAAACTGTGTATGAGATAAAAATATGTAATGAACCTAGAAAGATAGAATAGAAACAGATTGTGAAGGACTTTACATGTTAAACTAAGAGTATTAGCTAGAGATAATAGTTAACCACTGAAGCTTGTTAGGCAAAATATCATGGTGTGACCTGTGCTTTGGTAATACCTGACAGCTCTACGAAGAAAGAGACTAAATTACTAAATAGCTCAGATGTAAAATGTTGAAAGCTAGAACAACTGTTGTGCTATGTGATTGAACGGTGATAGATAGGAAAAATGTGAAGTTAGATAGGTTTGGAAATTGAATATATATGTCCATGATGAGAGAATTTGAGTTGATGAGTCAGAAAGAAAAATTTGGAATGATTTCTTAGCTCTGAACTTCTATGCCTAGAAAAATGATGTTACCATTCACAGAGAAATTTGGAGCACAGGTAAGAAGAGCTGGGATAGTAATAAATAATTTTTAAGGATGTTACATTTGAGATATCTATGGAGCATCCAAGTGTGGGTGTTAACCAGAGAGTACTTGCATTAAGTACTGATATGATATGAAAAATATTGTAAATGATATGAAAGTTGGATATTTCTATTTGAAAATCATCAGCTTTAGGATAAATTGTTGAACACATATGAGCTGGTGTGATCAAGAAGAGAGAATATAGTTTTGGGAGAAAAGCCTTAGGAATAGGGATTTAGGAGATATTTATGATTAGAGATTGGAACATGATGATATCACAGAAGAGAAGCAATAATCCCATATGTAGGAAGAGAGACATTAAATGGTAACCAGAAGAAGAATTAGCTGCCTCAGAAAATGGTGGGTTTCTCTTGATTGAAAGTTTTCAAGAAGAAATGGATAAACATTTGCTGGGCATCTGTAGAAATTATTTTTATCTCTGTATTGACTTGTGAGTTGTTTTTTTTTTAAAGCAAAATTCTATGACTGTGTGATGCTTCTGTCTCAGTCAGCATAACATCTTGCTATCTAGATAATACTACCATAGTCTATCAATTTTATAAAAAAGTTAAAATAAATATATTTTTATAGCTCCCCTAGTACTTAGCATACTGCCTGATACAGAGTAAGCAGTTAATAAATATTGATTGATTTATTGATTTTCCATCTCTTTTCTTATAGGTTATATTTGCTAATTCTAGATATCCTCAAGGCTCTGTCCTAGGCATTCTTATCTTCTCCCTCTACACTATTTGCTTATTCTCATCAATGTCCGTGAATCCAATGCACATGATTTTCAAATCATTTATTCAATGTTGACTATAGTTTCTCATCTCCAACTATTTATTGGTCATTTCAAAATGTATCTATTTTGGACATGTTAAACTTAAGATATCCAAAATGCAACATAACTCTCCTCCCAAATCCTTACTTCTTTCTAATTTCTCTATTATTATTACATACTCCAAGTCACCAATACTTAAACCTAGTTATCATCTTCAGTCCCTCAATTAATCTCACTCTTTAGCATATAATCTTTTTCAAAGATCTATCAATTTTACCATCATAAGATTAATTATTACTTCATTGTCACTTCTGATATTGTCATCAACCTGGCTCAGGCACTTTTCAACTTCTCCCTGACAATTACAATAGCCTCCCTGTTGATTTCCTTGACTTATTTCTCTCCAAACTCTGGTTACCTCATTGATTAAATAGATTTATATAAAACTCAATTTTGTCTATTTCACTTCTTTGTTCCATAAAATTCAGTCACTCCCTATTACTTCTAAGATCAAAGGTAAAATTCTCTCTTTGACTTTCAAAAGTCTTGAAAACCCAGACCCGAGATGCCTTTTTAATGTTCTTACAATTTATACCTCCTTGTTTTCTCTCTATAATCCATAACAAAGACTACTTTGTTTTTCCTTACACCAGACCCACTATGTCTTGATTTTATGCCTTTTATTGCCTCTCCTAAAAGTCCTTATCTCCATCTCCAAGCTAACTGGCTTCATTTAAATCTCAACTAGAATCTCACCTTATGCAAAGAGCCTTCCCCATCCTTCTTAATCCTAGTGTGTTCCCTCTCAGATTACTATTTTTCCATGCATATATCTTTTTTTCTTAATTGTTTTTATCTTTTTCTGCTCTTGCGTTCTCTTCTTTTCTCTGTTCTCTTCTCTTTTTACCCTTCTTTTATTCTTTTCTGTTATCTTCTCTTCTTTCCTCTCCTTTTTCTTCACTTATCCTTTCCTCTATGTCTCTTTCTTTAATTAGTTTCTAACAATTTAATTATAATTTTTATGCAGACAATACTTAGATCTGCATATTAGGCTTTAGCATCTCCCCTAAAACACAGTATTCTATTAACAGCTACCACTGGACATTTCAAGCTAAGCATTC
The DNA here is from genome assembly GCF_048593235.1 of Sminthopsis crassicaudata. NCBI lineage: Eukaryota > Metazoa > Chordata > Mammalia > Dasyuromorphia > Dasyuridae > Sminthopsis > Sminthopsis crassicaudata. The sequence goes on from NC_133617.1 coordinate 535,333,818, forward strand.
TGATGAAATCTCAAACAAGGCATGCTCAAAATGCATCTCTTCTCTTTGCTTTTAAACCCATTACTCCCACAAATTTTCCTATTTCTGTTGAGGAATTGTCATTCCCCTAATATCACAAATTTATAATCTTGGATTTATACTAGACTCCTCACTATTCTTTGGTCCATATATGCACTTGTTTCCAAACATTGATATTTCTACCAATTTACCATTTATTAATTCCAACCCCTTGTCATACTCATACAACCTCTATAATCCAAAAACTTCATCACTTCTCATCCTAACTAATGCAATATTCTCCTGTTTCATCTCCCCACTAGAAGTCTATGGTTATCACATTTCTATTTTATCCATTCTTCACACAGCTGATAATGATACACCCCCATGCAATAAAGTCCCATGTCTCACAATTATCTCTAATATAAAATATAAATTCACTTCTTTGTAATTTATAACCTTCATTGCCTGGCTCAAAATTTTTTCTTCTTTCTCATTATATGTTATTCTTTTTCTTCCTCCCAACAGCCATGCCAAACTGTCCTTTTATTCACTCTTGACATGACACTTAATTCCTCATCTCTGTGCCTTTGCAGTGACTGTTTCTTAGTCCTCCAATGCACTCCTTGTTTTAACTTCATAGACTCTACCTCTTCTTTCAGGATGCAACTAGCTTCAATTTAAACTTTTTAAGTAATGGTTCAGTATTTAATTAGTATGTATTTTGTGTATATTTATATTTTTACACATTTTCTTTCTTGACAGAATTGGAATGTTATAACAGTAAGGATAATTTGATTTTAAAAATCTGTACCTCTAGTGCCTGATATGGCAGACATTTTTTTAACACATGTAACATAGCAGATATTTATTAATGTTCATTGATTATTTGACATTGACTTAATCACATCCCCTAGTAGGATATAATGTTTAAACATCTTCCCATGAGTCAGTCAATATACTTTAATTAAGCATCTACTATGTGCCAACCAGGGTGCTTAACACTAAAAATACAAAAAAAAGAGACAAAAAACAGTTCCTGTCCTCAAGAACTGCATAATTTTGCCCTGAGGCAGATACTTTTTTTTCCTTATATCTGGATCTATTATGTTTCTTCTAAAATTGGCTTAGAGTCCATGTTCTTTTGACTATTTCACTAATTTATTTTTTAATAATAGCTCTTTAATTTTAAAATACATGCAAAGATAGTTTTCAACAATCACCTTTGCAAAATCTTGTGTTCTAAATTTTTCTCCCTCCCTTCCCTTATATTCCTTCCCTAGACAGTATGAAATCCAATATATATATCAAATATATGCAATTATTCTATATTTCCACATTTATCATGCTGTACAAGGAAAATCTGATCATAATAGGAAAAAAAGTGAGAAAAAAAGCAAACAACAGAAAAAAGGTGAAAATACTGTTGTGATCCACATTCAGTCACCACAGTTTTTTTTTTTTTTTTGGATGCAGATGGTTCTCTCCTTTACAACTCTATTAGAATTGGTCTGAGCCAGCTTACTTTTAATAAGAGCCACATCCATCAGAGTTGATCATCACGTAATTTTGTTGTTGCTCTGTACAATGTACTCTTGGTTCTGCTCATTTTACTTAGCATCAATTCATGTAAGCCTCTCTAGGACTTTCTGAAGTCAGCCTGCTGATCATTTCTTACAGAAAAATAATCTTCCATAACATTCATGTACCATAACACATTCAACCATTCTCCAATTGATGGGCATCCACTCAGTAGAAACTGAGTTCTTTATCACTACAAAAAAGGGCTGCTATAAACATTTTTGCATATGTGGGTACTTTGCCCTTTTTTATGATCTCTTTGGGGTATAGACGTACTGGAGACATTGCTGGATCAAAGGATATGCACAGTTTGATAGACCTTTCTGCATGGTTCCAAATTGATCTCCAGAATGGTTTGATCAATTCACAACTTTACCAACAATGTATTAGTGTTTTCACAGTTCTCCCACATCTTCTTCAATATTTATCATTATCTTTTCCTGTCATCTTAATCAATCTGAGAGGTGTGTCCACCAATCCATTTTTTTTTTTTTTTAACAAGGGATCCAGCTTTATTCACTGTCAATATCTGGGGAAGAAGTGTAGCCCAACAGAAAAAAATCCAGTGGGGGAAAAAAAATCACACTGGAACAAAGGACAAATCTGAGGAAGAAAGGGGTGCTTCAGGCCCAAGGGGCAACAGTTCCTCTGATTGGCCCAAAAGATAGGGAGAGTCTCAGAGGAGTGCAATAGGTTGTAGGGAAATTTGGCTCTATTAAGGAAAAGGACCCCGAAGGGGACTACGAGGGGGTACTGGGGGATGGGAGGAGGGTCGGGGTGGCGGAAGGGGTCCTCTTTGGTATTCATAAGGTGGAGGTCGAGGGGGACCACTGTATCCGTGGGGGGGACATTAACGGAGGAAGTCCTCGCATACCATGGGGAGGCATGGGGCCTGGATGACCCATAGGAGATCCAAAAGGAGGTCCTCGGGGTGGCATTCCCATAGGCGGGGGGCCAGGATGAGGCATTCCTGGGGGAGGTCATGGAGGAGGCTGTCCCCCTGAGCCTGGGGGCCCTGCATGGGGGTGACCCAAGCCATGAGGACCATGGTAGGCTAGCTGTATCTGAGACTACCGGGATGAGGCATCCCGCCTGGTGGGAACGGATGGGGATGGGAGTGTCCATGTTCAGGATGTCCAGCCCCCGGGGGTTCCTGCTGATGGAGAGCCGTGGGCTCCAGCCCTGGGAGGCATGGGAGGGGGCGGCATGGCTGGGGGTATTCCTGGAGGGAGGGCTCCAGGAGGTGGCACCGGAGGCGGGAATGAGCCGGGAAGACACCACAGGGTTGGGGGAAGAGGGCGGGGGCGGGGCATCAGCATACAGTTGATGGGGCCAGTCGGCCTGGGACAGCGGGTTCTACGCGGCCAGAAGGCGCTCGGCCAAGGAGCCGTGGTGCTCGCCCTTAGAGTCCTTCTTGAAGGCGTAGGAGACGGTGATGGGCCAGTTGCACAGGTACTGCCCATTCATGGCCTCGATGGCCGCGTCGGAGGCATTGAAGGAAGCGAAGTTGATGAAGGCGTAACCCTTGGAGTTGCCCATGTCTGGGTCCTGCATGATCTTGGGGGTCTGCAAAATCACCCCGAAGGCGCTGAAGGTGTCATAAAGCAGTTTCTCATCGATCTCGGGGTCGAGGTTTCCGATGAAAATGTTGGCCCCCACGTCCAGGTTCTTCTTGTGCTCCGAGGCTTTGTTTATGCGTATTGGCTTCCCATACAGTTTGATCATGTTCATAATCTTAATGGTGTAGTCCACATCCTCCTCGCTCAGGAACTCCACAAACCCATAGCCTTGGTGCTGCCCCGTGACTCGGTCCTTGGGCATGAGAGTGTTGACAATGGGCCCCGCCTGCAGGAAGAGCTCCCAGAGCAGCGGCTCGCTGACCTTCTTGTCCAGGCCCCCCAAGTACACCGTGGCATCCTGATTCCGTTCAGAGATGGGCCCCGCCGCCATACTGAATATGCTCCCGCCGTCTCCCCACCAATCCATCTTCTAAAGGTGATGTCTATTTTACAATCTTACACTGAGGAAAATAAAATAAAATATTGTATTGTCCATAACTTTCTAGTTTATTATTATTTGTTATTATTATTGTAGTTTTTAAGAAATTACCTATTAGAATAAAAATAACATATTTGGACATAATTTATTATTTGTCAGGTACTTTAAAAAATCAATACAAGGTAACAATAAGAATTTAAAACACCAAGGGAAAAAAAAAAGATAACTATATTTTACTTAAAACATCAAAGACAATAAAATGATACTGTTGTTCAATAGTTATGGAAAAAATGATATAGAGCCTACTCACCTAATGGAAAAGTAAATGGAAATATAAAAAATGTGTGTGTGTGTATGTGTGTGTGTGTGTGTGTGTGTCTGTGTACATCCGTGTGTCTGTGTGTATATGAGTATTAGGAGATAGAACCAACATGGAAGAGAGAAGTCAGAGTTGCTTAAGCTCTTCACAGTATGCCTTAGAAAAATTTTTAAATTAAGTCACTGAACAGAATCTACAAAAGAAAGACTGAAACAATTTTCCAACTTAAAATAAAAATATAGGTGGAGCCAAAATGGTAGAGAGTAGACATATTTATTTGAGATCCTCCAAATACGAAAATCCCTTATTTGAGGTATTGATCCTTCAGATCAATACCAGATAAAGCTTCTGGAGTTTGCATTTGTGAATTCTGGAGAATGCACAAATATTTGGAGAATGACAAATTTCCAGAAGAAGATACTTTGGAAGAACTTCAGAAAAGGTCAGTTTCAATCAGGCAGGGGAAGAGGCTGCTGAGCCAAATGAGTTGCAGGGAACCAGAGAATTGCAAAGTCCACACATCAGGAAATCTATGGTGAGGCTCTTAGGCCATTCAATACTAATTACAAACCATCTGTGGGACACCCAAATCAAGTAAAAACAGAAATAGTGAACTTCTGAATCCCAGAAAAACCTGGCTGTGCCTAAATAGTACCAGAAGTCAATCAGCAGCACTGGTCCCAAAGCAAACTAAAGTGACTGTAGCCCCTTTTCAGTAAGAGCAAATCTCAAGCTTTAAAAATGAGCAAAAAAGCAAAAATAAATTCTGATCATTGAGAGCTTTTATGGGGAAAAAAGAACAGACCTCAAACACTGAGGATCCTAAAGGCAAATCATATCTAGATGAAACCCCAAAGGGTAATATGAGTTGGTCTCCATTTCACAAAGTTCTCTTGGAAGAATTCAATAAGGATCTGAAAAGAAAGTTAGAAGAAAAATGGGGAAAAGAAATGAGATCTTTGCATGAGAGTTTGGAAAAAAAACCCAAAAACAAGACAGAAATTATCTGAAGAAAACTTTCTAAAAATAGATTTGATGAAATGGAAAAATCATATAACTCCTTACCCAAATAGAAAGGAAAAATAAACCAATTCATTGAAAAACAGAATTAGTGAAATGGAAAAAAAAAATGTAGTGAACAGAATACCTCATTTAAAAGTTCAATTGGCCAAATTTAAAAGGAGATTTAAAAAATTAACAGAAGAAAATAATTCAATAAAAATTAGAATTCAACAAATAGAAGTGATTGATTCAATGAGACTTCACGTATCAGTGAAACTGACAAGCCCAAAGACCCTGACTTCTGGGATAAGAATTGACTATTTGACAAAAGCTGCTGGGAAAATTGGAAATTAGTATGTCAGAAACTAAGCACTAACCACACCATACACCAAGATGAGATCAAAATGGGTACATGATTTAAGCATGAAGAATGAGATTATAAATAAATTAGAAGAACATAGGATAGTTTACTCTAAGATTTGTGAAGAAGGAAGGAATTTATGACCACAAAAGAACTAGAGATTATTATTGATCACAAAATAGAAAATTTTAATTATATCAAATTAAAAGATTTTGTACAAACAAAACTAATACAGACAAGATTAGAAGGGAAGCAATAAACTGGGAAAACATTTTTACAGTTAAAGGTTCTGATAAAGGCCTCATTTCCAAAATAGATAGAGAATTGACTCTATAAAAAATCAAGCCATTCTCCAATTGATAAATAATCAAAGGATATGCATAGACAATTTTCAAATGATGAAATTGAAACTATTTACACTCATATGAAAGGGTGCTCCAAATCACTATTGATCAGAGAAATGCAAATTAAGACAACTCTGAGATACCACTATACACCTGTCATATTGGCTAAGATGACAGGAAAGGTTATGGACAGGAATGTTGGAGGAGATGTGGGAAAACTGGGACACTGATGCATTGTTGGTGGAGTTGTGAATGGATCCAACCCTTCTAGAGAGCAATTTGAAACTATACTCAAAAACTATATCAAACTGTGCATACCCTTTGATCCAGAAGTGTTACTACTGGGCTAATATCCCAAAGATTATATCCATTAAAAATGGAAATGGACTAGTATATGCAAAAATGTTTATGGCAGCCCTTTTTGTAATGGTTAGAAACTGGAAACTAAGTGGATGCCCATCAATTGGAGAATGGCTGAATAAATTGTGGTATATGAATGTTATGGAATATTATTGTTCTGTAAGAAATGACCAGCAGGATGATTTCAGAAAGGCCTGGAGAGACTTACATGGACTGATGCTGAGTGAAATGAGCAGAATCAGGAGATCATTATATAGGATCAACAATACTATATGTTCAACAACAATACTATATGATGAGGAATTCTGATGGACATGGCTTTCTCCAACAATGAGATGAACCAAATCAATTCCAATAGTGTAGTAATGAATTGAACCAGCTACACCTAGCAAAAGCTGGGAAATAAGTGTGAACCATTACAAAGAATTCCTAATCCCTCTATTTTTGTCTGCCTGCATTTTTATTTCCTTCACAGGTTAATTGTACATTATTTCAAAGGCTGATTCTTCTTGTGCAGCAAAATAACTGTATATATGTATATATACATATATATGTGTATATATATACATACATATATATATATATATATATATATATATATATATATATATATATATATATATATATATATATTGTATTTAACATATACTTTAACATATTTAACATATATTGATCTACCTGCCATCTGAGGGAGGAGGTGTGGGGAAGGAGGGGAAAAATTGGAACAAAAGGTTTTGTAGTTGTCAGTGCTGAAAAATTACTCATGCATATGTCTTATAAATAAAAAGTTATAATAAAAAAATTAAAAAATAAATTACCATTCACCTCCTGAAAGAGACCACAAAATGAAAACTCCAAGGAACTCAAAGATAAATTTCAAAATTATCAAATGAAGGAGAAATATTGCAAGCAACCAGAAGGAAATAATTCAAATATCAAGGAGCCACAATCAAGATTATCCAGGACCTAGCAGCTTCCACTTTAAAGGATGGAAGGGCATGGAATCTGATATTCTAAAAGGCAAAGGAACTTGGATTGCAGCCAAGAATCCAAAACTGAGTATCATCTTTCAGGTAAAAAGATGGACATTCAAGAAACAGGTTAACTTCATTTATTTCTGATGAAAAGACCAGATCTGAATAGAAAATTTGATCCACGAATACAGAACACAGAAGAAGCATCAAAAAGTAAAAAGGAAAGAACAAATAACTTTCTCTTAAAAGTCAAAAAGCTTATATTCCTAAATGGGAAAATGACATGTTTAAGTCTTGAGAACTGTTTCTCTGTTATTGGTATACTTAAAGGGTGCAGGTATAATTTGATTTTTTTTTTTTTGATGTTATTAAAAAAACAGTTAGAGAAGATGATTCTACTGGAAGAAGAGGAAAATGGAGTTAAATGGGGTAAATTACATCTCATGAAGAGGCAAAAAAGATGTATTACAATTAAGGAAAAGAAGGAAGGGGGATAAGCATTGTCTGAATCTTACTCTCATCAGATATGCCTCAAAGAGAAGATATTAGACATATTTGGTTTTACAGAGAAACTTTTCTCACTTTAGAGGGAAGTGGGAGTGGAAAGGGGAAAAGGGAAAGGAAAGGGGGAGTCTAGTGGAAGGGAAAACAGGAGTAGGAAAAGGTATAAGAAAGGGGGAAGGATTGCTACAAGGGAGGGCTGTTTGAGGGAGAGAGTTGTCAGAAGTAAAATACTGGGGATGAGGAAAAGGGGGAAAGGAAAGAGAAAAGTATAACTTGGGAAAACAAGATGGCAGGAAATACAGAGTTAGTAATTTTATCTGCAAATGTGGAAGGGATGAACTGTTACATAAAATGGAAGTATGTAGCAGAATAGATTAAGAGCCAGAATCCTACAATTTGTTGTTTACAAGAAACACATTTAAAGCAGAGTGATACATTCAGAGAAAAAGTAAAAAGTTGGAGCAGAATCTATTATACTTTAGCTGAAGTCAAAAAAGGAGGGTTAGCAATCCTGATCTCAGATCAAGCAAAAGTAAAAATAGACCTAATTAAAATAGATAAAAAAGGAAAAATATATCTTTCTAAAGTCTGCCATAGATAATGAAGTAATATCAATACTAAAGATATATGTCCCATGTGCTATAAGATCAAAGTTCCTAGAGAAGTTAAGAGAGCTGTAAGAAGAATTAGACAGAAAACAATGCTAGTGGGGCATCTCAACCTTGTTCTCTCAGAACTATATAAATAGAACCACAAAATAAATGAGAAAGAAGTTAAGGAGGTAAATAAAAGTTAGGAATGATAGACCTTTGAAATAGGGACTGCGGTTTCTGGCAGACACTTCCAGTTTGAGCGCAGGGGCTTTTCACTTCATCTGCTGCTGACATCCACTCCCCACCGGGACGCATAGGCTGGGCTTTGTGTTGCCTTTACTGTTCAGTCTTAAACCTCAGGAAAGTCCCTAGGACACACAGTGCCCTCAAAGCACTGCAGTGCTAATCACCTCTGAGGCACTTCCAGGGGGGGGGGGGGAAACTCTCTCCCAGAGCTCTCTCTTAGCTCAGTCCAGGGAGCCACTGCATCCATCTGGTCTGGGAGGAAGTTGATAAAGAAATAAATAAATAATTTCCTACCCCAGGGACAGACCCCAAAAGATTTATTAAATATGAGTAAAAAGCCAAGAAAAACGATTGATTCCTTCTACACAGAGAAAGAGTGGGTATCCAACCCTGAGGAAGTTAACAGCAGAGAGCCAGCAGATAACAGCCTAAAGGGGAACGATACCTGCCCCGAATCACATAACTCTCTCCTAGAAGAGATTATTAAAAAATTAAGAGATTTTGAAGAAAAATGGGGAAAGGAAAGGGAAGCTAAAAATTGGAGTTGGAAAAAATAAAGAATTCACAGGAGATGAAGGGAAACAAAATTTGTGAATTAGAAAAGGTTAAAAAATCACAGGAAAGTAGGATTTCTGAATTGGAAAAGACAAAAAAGTCTCAAGAAAATAGGATTTCTGAATTGGAAAAAGAAAATAATTCTCTAAAAAAAATTAGGGAAATGGAAAACAATTCAATAGGGCAAAATAATTCATTTAAAAACAAAATTGGGCATTTACAAAAAGAACTAAAAACTGTGAATGAAGAAAATAACTCCTTAAAATTCAGGATGGAACAAATAGAAATGAATGATTCATTGAGAACCCAAGAATCAGTCAAACAAAACAAAACAAAAAATGAAAAGCTGGAGAATAACGTCAAATACTTACTGGGAAAATCTATAGACCTGGAAAATAGATCTAGGAGAGATAATCTAAGGATCATTAGACTTCCTAAAAACTATGACCAAAAAAAGAGCCTATATTCTATTTTACATGAAATCATCAAAGAGAACTGTCCAGAGATAATAGAAACAGAAGGGAAAGTAGATGTGGAAAGAATTATCGAACTCCTTCTGAAATAGACTCTAAAAAAAGAACACCACTCAATATTGTGGCTAAGCTGCAGAATTACCACACAAAGGAGAAAATCTTGCAAGCAGCTAGAAAAAAAATTTAAATACCAAGGTGCCACAATAAGGGTCACACAAGATCTGGCTGGCTCCACATTAAAAGATAGAAGGGCCTGGAACAAAGATCAAGGATTGCAACCAAGAATAAACTACCCAGCTAAGTTTAGCATCTTTTTCCATGGAAGAAGATGGTTATTCTTTTTTTTTTTTTTTTTTTTATCTTATACACTATCACTGGATGTGGTTTTTTTTTTTTTTTTTGGCCTTTAAGATAATCTTTATTTTTTTTTTTTTATCCCTCCAACCATCTTTATTTTATTTTTTTTTTATTTTTTTTTTTTATAATTATAACATTTTTTGACAGTACATATGCATGGGTAATTTTTTTTACAACATTATCCCTTGCACTTACTTCTATTCAGATTTTTTCCCTTCCTCCCCCAACCCCCTCCCCCAGATGGCAAGCAGTCTTATATATGTTAAATATATTACAGTATAATTTAGATACAATATATGTGTGTAGAACCGAATTTTTTGTTGCACAGGAAGAATTGGATTCAGAAGGTAAAAATAACAGTTTACATTCATTTCCCAGTGTTCCTTTTCTGGATGTAGCTGGTTCTGTCCATCCTTAATCAATTGGAATTGGATTAGTTCTTCTCTATGTTGAAGAAATCCACTTCCATCAGCATACATCCTCGTACAGTATCATTGTTGAAGTGTATAATGATCTTCTGGTTCTGCTCGTTTCACTCAGCATCAGTTGATGTAAGTCTCTCCAAGCCTCTCTGTATTTCTCCTGTTGGTCATTTCTTATAGAACAATAATATTCCATAACATTCATATACCATAGTTTACCCAACCATTCTCCAATTGATGGACATCCATTCATCTTCCAGCTTCTAGCCACTATGAAAAGGGCTGCCACAAACATTTTGGCACATACAGGACCCTTTCCCTTCTTTAGTAGTTCCTTGGGATATAAGCCCAGTAGTAGTATGACTAGGTCAAAGGGTATGCACATTTTGATAACTTTTTGGGCATAATTCCAGAATGCTCTCCAGAATGGTTGGATTCTTTCACAACTCCACCAACAAAGCATCAGTGTCCCAGTTTTCCCACAGCCCCTCCAACATTCATCGTTATTTGTTCCTGTCATCTTAGCCAATCTGACAGGTGTGTAATGATACCTCAGAGTTGTCTTAATTTGCATTTCTCTGATCAATAGTGATTTGGAACACTCTTTCATATGAGTGGAAATAGTTTTAATTTCATCATCTGAAAATTGTCTGTTCATATCCTTTGACCATTTATTAATTGGAGAATGGCTTGATTTCTTATAAATTAAAGTCAATTCTCTGTATATTTTGGAGATGAGGCCTTTATCAGAACCTTTAACTGTAAAAATTTTTTCCCAATTTGTTACTTCCCTTCTAATCTTGTTTGCATTATTTTTGTTTGTGCAGAAACTTTTTAATTTGGTGTAATCAAAATATTCTATTTTGTGATCAATAATGGTCTCTAGTTCTCCCTTGGACACAAACTCCTTCCTCCTCCACAAGTCTGAGAGGTAAAGCATCCCATGTTCCTCCAATTTATTTATGATTTTGTTCTTTATGCCTAAATCTTGGACCCATTTTGATCTAATCTTAGTATGTGGTGTTAAATGTGGGTCCATGCCTAGTTTCTGCCATACTAATTTCCAGTTTTCCCAGCAGTTTTTGTCAAATAATGAATTCTTATCCCAAAATTTGGGATCTTTGGGTTTGTCAAAGATTAGATTGCTATTTTTATTCACTATCTTGTCCTGTGAACCTAACCTATGCCACTGATCAACTAGTCTATTTCTTAGCCAATACCAAATGGTTTTGGTGACTGTTGCTTTATAATATAGCTTTAAATCAGGTACACTTAGACCACCTTTCTCTGACATTTTTTTCATTAGTTCCCTTGCAATTCTCGACATTTTATTCTTCCATATGAATTTTGTTGTTATTTTTTCTAGGTCATTAGAATAGTTTCTTGGGAGTCTGATTGGTATAGCACTAAATAAATAGATTAGTTTGGGGAGTATTGTCATCTTTATTATATTCGCTCGGCCTATCCAAGAACATTGAATGTCTTTCCAATTATTTAAATCTGACTTTATTTTTGTGGCAAGTGTTTTGTAATTTTGCTCATGTAATTCCTGACTCTCCTTTGGTAGATATATTCCCAAATATTTGATACTATCGACTGTTATTTTGAATGGAATTTCTCTTTGTATCTCTTGCTGTTGGATTGTGTTGGTAATGTATAAAAATCCTGAGGATTTATGTGGATTTATTTTGTATCCTGCGACTTTGCTAAAATTCTGAATTATTTCTAATAGCTTTTTAGCAGAGTCTTTGGGGTTCTCTAAGTATACCATCATGTCATCTGCGAAAAGTGACAATTTGATTTCTTCATTTCCTACTCTAATTCCTTGGATCTCTTTCTCGGCTCTTATTGCCAAGGCTAGAGTTTCTAGTACTATATTGAATAGTAATGGTGATAGTGGGCAAACTTGTTTCACTCCTGATCTTACAGGGAAAGGTTCTAGTTTATCACCATTACATATGATGTTTACTGAAGGTTTTAAATATATGCTCCTTATTATTTTAAGGAATAGTCCATTTATTCCTATACTCTCAAGCGCTTTTAGTAGGAATGGATGTTGGATTTTATCAAATGCCTTTTCTGCATCTATTGAGATGATCATATGGTTTTTATTAATTTGATTATTAATATGGTCAATTATACTAATAGTTTTCCTAATATTAAACCAGCCCTGCATTCCTGGTATAAATCCCACTTGGTCATAGTGTATTATCCTGGGGATGATTTTCTGAAGTCTATTTGCTAATATCTTATTTAAGATTTTAGCATCAATATTCATTAAGGAAATTGGTCTATAGTTTTCTTTCTCAGTTTTCGATCTACCTGGTTTAGGTATCAGTACCATGTCTGTGTCATAGAAGGAATTTGGTAGGACTCCTTCAATCCCTATTTTTTCAAATAGTTTACATAGCATTGGAGTTAGTTGTTCTTTAAATGTTTGGTAGAATTCACCTGTAAATCCATCTGGTCCTGGGGACTTTTTCTTAGGAAGTTGGTTAATAGCTTGGTCTATTTCTTTTTCTGAGATGGGACTATTTAGACTACTTACTTCTTCCTCTGTTAATCTGGGCAAGCTATATTTTTGAAGGTATTCTTCCATTTCATTTAAGTTATCGAATTTATAGGCATAAAGTTGAGCAAAGTAGCTCCTAACTATTGTTCTAATTTCCTCTTCATTAGTGGTGAGTTCACCCTTTTCATTTTCAAGACTATCAATTTGCTTTTTCTCTTTCCTTTTTTTAATCAGGTTTACTAAGGGTTTGTCTATTTTGTTGGTTTTTTCATAAAACCAACTCTTAGTTTTATTAATTAATTCAATAGTTTTTTTACTTTCAATTTTATTAATTTCACCTTTTATTTTTTGAATTTCAAGTTTTGTGTTTGTCTGGGGGTTTTTAATTTGTTCCTTTTCTAGCAATTTTAGTTGTAAACCCAATTCGTTGGCCCTCTCTTTCTCTATTTTATGCAGGTAGGCCTGTAGAGATATAAAACTTCCCCTAATTACTGCTTTGGCTGTATCCCACACATTTTGGTATGATGTCTCATTATTGTCATTTTCTTGGGTGAAGTTATTAATTATGTCTATGATTTGCTGTTTTACCCAATCATTCTTTAGTATAAGATTATTTAGTTTCCAATTATTTTTTGGTCTATTTTCCCCTGGCTTTTTATTAAATGTTATTTTGATTGCATTATGGTCTGAAAAGGATGCATTTACTATTTCTGCCTTACTGCATTTGATTTTGAGGTTTTTATGCCCTAGTATATGATCAATTTTTGTATAGGTTCCATGAACTGCTGAGAAGAAAGTATATTCCTTTCTGTCTCCATTTAGCTTTCGCCAAAGATCTATCATATCAAACTTTTCTAGTATTCTATTTATCTCTTTGACTTCTTTCTTATTTATTTTGTGGTTTGATTTATCTAATTCTGATAGTGCAAGGTTGAGATCTCCCGCTATAATAGTTTTGCTATCTATTTCCTCTTGCAGCTCTCTTAATTTCTCTTTTAAGAATTTAGATGCTGCACCACTTGGTGCATACATGTTTAATATTGATACTGCTTCACTATTGATGCTTCCCTTTAGCAGGATATAATGCCCTTCCTTATCTCTTTTAATTAGATCAATTTTTGTTTTTGCTTGATCTGAGATGAGGATGGCTACTCCTGCTTTTTTGGTTTTGCCTGAAGCATAATAGATTCTGCTCCACCCTTTTACTTTTAGTTTGAATGTCTCATCCTGTTTCAGGTGTGTTTCCTGTAAACAACATATAGTAGGATTCTGACTTTTAATCCAGTCTGCTAACTGCTTCCTCTTTATGAGGCAGTTTGCCCCATTCATATTTATGGTTAGAAGGACTAATTCTATATTGCTTGCCATCCTATTAACCCCTGCTTATGCTTTTCCCCTTTCCTTCCCTTTTACCCTCCTATCCAGTATTAAACTGGTAAACACCACTTGCTTTTCACAGCCCTCCCTTTTTAGGATCCCTCCCCCACCTTAAAGATCCTCCCCTTATTTTACTCCTTTTCCTCGAAATTACTGTATTCCCTTCCCCTTAGCTTACTCCTTCCCTTTCACTTTTCAATGAAGTGGAAGAAGTTTCACCATAAATCGAATATGTCTATTGATACACGCTATGTTCATCTCCCTCCTTTCTTTCTCTCAGATATAATAGGTTACCTTTGCCTCTTCATGAGATGTAGTACCACCACTTTATACTTTTTTATGATATAATCTCCTTTCCACCTCTAGTTTCTAAGACAAATTGTACATATGTTCTTTACATATTTTTTTGACAGAAGTATAGTTCTCAAGATTTCTTTTTACCTTTTTTAGAAGTCTCTTGAGTTCTGTATTTGAAGATCAAACCTCTTATGTAGGTCTGGTTTTTTCATCAAAAATAGATGGAATTCATTTATTTCGTTAAATGTCCATCTTCTTCCCTAGAAAACGATGCTCATTCTTGCTGGGTAAGTTATTCTTGGCTGCATACCAAGTTCCTTAGCCTTTCGGAATATCATGTTCCAGGCCCTGCGTTCTTTTAATGTGGATGCTGCTAGATCCTGTGTTATCCTTATTGTGGATCCTCCATATCTGAATTGTTTTTTTCTAGCAGCTTCCAATATCTTTTCCTTTGTCTGATGGTTCTTGAACTTGGCCACTATATTTCTTGGCGTTTTGATTTTAGGGTCCCTTTCAGTAGGTGATCGATGAATTTTCTCAATGTCTATTTTACCCTCTGTTTCCAAAACGTCTGGGCAGTTCTCTTTGATAATTTCCTCGAAAATGGTGTCCAAGCTCTTTTTTTCCTCCCATTTTTCAGGGAGTCCGATTATTCTCAAATTGTCTCTCCTGGATCTGTTTTCCAGGTCTGTTGTCTTTCTGGTAAGGTACTTGACAGTCTTTTCAATTGTTTCATTTCTCTGGTTTTGCTTGACTCCCTCTTGGTTTCTCCTTGAGTCATTCATTTCTACTTGTTCCAGTCTAATTTTCAATGATGTATTTTCTTCACTCACTTTTTTATATCTCTTTGTAATTGTCCAATTGAGTTTTTATCTTCTATGGAATTTTTTTCCATTTTATCCATTTTATTTTTTAGAGAGCTGATTTCTTTTTCCAGCTCTCTAATCTTGTTTTCCTTGGAGTTGTTTACCTTTTCCAGCTCACTAATCCTGTTTTCCTTGGAGTTGTTTACCTTTTCCAGCTCACTAATCTTGTTTCTCAATGATTTGATTTCTTTATCCATTCTGTCTTTGAATGCATGGGATGACTTCTCCAGGCTCTCTTGCCAAGCTTCCCTTTCCTTTTCCCATTTCTCTTCCAGCTCTCTTGTGAGAGCCTTTTTGATTTCCTCTATGAGGTTCTTTTGTATTGAGGAGCAGCTTATATCCCTCCCAGGGGATACATCTGGGGACAGTCTGTTCCTAGTCTCCTCAGCATTTGAAGTCTGCTCCCTCTCCACACAGAAGCTGTCAAAGGTTAGAGCCCTTTTGAATTTTTTGTTCATTTTGTCAGAGTAGGAATCAAAGAAAACAAACTGACAAGAGAAACAATTGGTCTGTTTTGCGGGGGATAGGGCTGGATGTTATTAATGGGCTTCCTCTACAGACTGGGGGTAGGGCAGCAGAGAGCCACTAACAGAACAGCAATGACTGTACTGAGTCTGCACTCTGAGTCTCTGAGAACGCACCGAGTCAGTCCAGGTGGGGGTTGGGGGTGGCCGGGCTCTGAGAGACGCTGGCTTTCTGGGGTTTTAATCTTCACCTCCGGTGTTTACACCCTCTCTGCTGCTCCTGGCTTTCTGCCAAGACAGAGCATCCACACTGGGGCAAAAGCCCTTTCGCAGAAACGGCAGAGATCACACCCCTCCCCCTCCGGTCTGAGCTGTGTGAGCTGCCTGTCTTGCTCTGGCTGTCTGCCCTCAGTCTGCGCCCAGTCTGATTGACCCTCCCCCGAACAAACACAGACCTTTTCTGGCGACTTTCAAGGATGTCTTCTCTTGGTGATAATTTGTGGATTTCTTTCTGGGTCAAGCATTAAGTCAGAGGCTTGTCATGAAGTAAGTTCTGAGAGAAAACGAGGAGCTCAAGCAGCTGTCTGCCTCCACGCTGCCATCTTGGCCGGAAGTCATCAAGAAGATGGTTATTCAATGAAATAGAGGAATTCCATATGTTTCTAAGAAAAAAACCAGACTTAAACAAAAAATTTGATCTACATCTACAAGACTGAAGAGAAACAGAAAAAGGCACACAGAACCCTTGAGAACTGTAACTCTGTTGTGGGTATATAAAAAGTACTCAAGGATAATTTGATTTTACTGATATAAAAGAAAAAAAGGGGGGTGTAGTAAAGGGAAGGGGGTAGTATCAGAAAAAGGGGAAGGAGTGATAGAAAGAGGGAAACTACATCCCAGAAAGAGGCATAGAAACTACACCATATCTGAGGGAATTTAGAGAGGGGGAGAAACATTGTGTGAATCTTACTCTCATCAGAAGAGGCTCAAAGAGTAAATAATTGCCATATTTGTTTTTCAGAGAATTCTCTCTCACCTCATTAAAAGGGGAGAGAGGAAAAGGGAAAAGGAAAAGGAGAATAAGGGAAGGGACTTGGAGGGAGGGGGGAGGGATACTAAAAAAAAGGGAGGGCTGCGCATCACAAGTGGGGTATATAAATTAAATATCGGGGAAGGGGTTCAGGGGGGTCAAAGGAAAAAGCACAATCTGGGGATAATATGATGGCAGGAAATACAGAATTAGTAATTTTAACTGTAAATGTGAATGGGATGAACGTTCCCATCAAACGGAGACAGATAGCAGACTGGATCAAAAATCAGAACCCTACAATATGTTGTTTACAGGAAACACTCTTAAAGCAGGGAGATACATACAGAGTAAAGGTAAAAGGTTGGAGCAGAATCTATTATGCTTCAGGTAAAGCCAAAAAAGCAGGGGTAGCTATCCTTATCTCAGATCAAGCAAAAGCAGAAGTTGATCTAGTTAAAAAACATAAGGAAGGAAACTATATCCTGCTGAAAGGTAGCATAAATAATGAAGCCATATCAATACTCAACATATATGCACCAAGTGGTATAGCATCTAACTTTCTAAAGGAAAAGTTAAGAGAATTGCAAGAAGAAATAGACAGTAAAACTATAATAGTGGGAGATCTCAACCTTGCACTCTCAGATTTAGACAAATCAAACCACAAAACAAATAAGAAAGAAATTAAAAAAGTAAATAGAACATTAGAAAAACTAGGTATGATAGACCTTTGGAGAAAACTGAATGGCAATAGAAAGGAATATTGTTTCTTCTCAGCAGTTCATGGATCCTATACAAAAATTGAACATATATTAGGACATAAAGATCTCAAAATTAAATGTAGGAAAGCAGAAATAATAAATGCCTTCTTCTCAGATCACAATGCAATAAAAGCTACATTCAGTAAGAAGTTAGTGGTAAATAGCCTAATTAATAATGGGAAAATGAACAATCTCATCTTAAAGAATGACTGGGTGAAAGAGCAAATTATAGAAACAATTAATAATTTCACCCAAGATAATGACAATGATGAGACATCATACCAAAACCTGTGGGATACAGCTAAAGTGGTAATAAGGGGAAATTTTATACCTTTAGAGGCTTATTTGAAGAAAATAGAGAAAGAGAAGATTAACGAATTGGGCTTGCAACTTAAAAAGCTAGAAAAAGACCAAATAAAAAACCCCCAACCAAAAATTAAACTTGAAATTCAAAAATTAAAAGGAGAAATCAATAATATTGTAAAAAAAATATTGAATTAATAAATAAAACCAAGAGCTGGTTTTATGAAAAAAGCTAATAAAATAGATAAACCTTTGGTAAATTTGATCAGAAAAAAGAAAGAGGAAAATCAAATTGTTAGTCTTAAAAATGAACAGGGGGATCTTTCCACCAATGAAGAGGAAATTCGAGAAATAATGAGTTGCTTTGCCCAACTTTATGCCAATAAATTTGATAACTTAAGTGAAATGGACCTCCAAAAATATAGGCTTCCTAGATTAACAGAGGAGGAGATAAATTGCTTAAATAGTCCCATTTCAGAAAAAGAAATAGAACAAGCTATTAATCAACTCCGCAGGAAAAAATCCCTGGGACTAGATGGATTTACATGTGTATTCTACCAAATATTTAAACAACAATTAGCCCCAGTGCTATATGAACTATTTGAAAAAATAGGGGATGAAAGAGTCCTACCAAACTCCTTTTATGACACAGACATGGTACTGATACCTAAACCAGGTCGATGGAAAACTGAGAAAGAAAATTATAGACCAATTGCTTTAAGGAATATTGATGCTAAAATCTTAAATAAGATATTAGCAAAACGATTTCAGAAAATCATTCCCAGGATAATACACTATGATCAAGTAGGATTTATACCAGGAATGCAGGGCTGGTTTAATATTAGGAAAACCATTAATATAATTGACCATATTAATAATCAAATTAATAAAAACCATATGATCATCTCAATAGATGCAGAAAAAGCATTTGACAAAATCCAACATCCATTCCTACTAAAAACTCTTGAGAGTATAGGAATAAATGGACTATTCCTTAGAATAATCAGAAGCATATATTTATGACCGTCAGTAAGCATAATATGGAATAGAAATAAACTGCAACCTTTCCCAGTAAGATCAGGAGTGAAACAAGGTTGCCCACTATCACCATTACTATTCAATATAGTACTAGAAACACTAGCCTTGGCAATAAGAGCTGAAAAAGAGATTAAAGGAATAAGAGTAGGAAATGAGGAAATCATACTATCACTCCTTGCAGATGACATGATGGTATACTTAGAGAACCCCAAAGACTCTGCTAAAAAGCTATTAAAAATAATTCAGAATTTTAGCAAAGTGGCAGGATACAAAATAAATCCACATAAATCCTCAGCATTTTTATATATAGAAAGAGAAATTCCATTCCAAACAAATGTTGAGAGTATAAAGTATTTGGGAATCCATCTACCAAAGAATAGTCAGGAATTATATGAGAAAAATTACAAAACACTTGTCACAAAAATAAATAATTGGAAAGACATTCAGTGCTCTTGGATAGGCTGAGCGAATATAATAAAGAAGACAATACTCCCCAAACTAATCTATTTATTTAATGCTATACCAATCAGACTCCCAAGAAACTATTTTAATGACCTAGAAAAAATAACAACAAAATTCATATGGAAGAATAAAAGGTCAAGAATTGAAAGGGAACTAATGAAAAAAAACTCAGAGGAAGGTGGTCTAAGTGTACCTGATCTAAAGCTATATTATATAGCAGCAGTCACCAAAACCATTTGGTATTGGCTAAGAAATAGACCAGTAGATTAGTGGAACAGATTAGATACAAAGGACAAAAAAGGGTACATCTATAGCAATCTAATCTTTGACAAACCCAAAGATACCAACATTAGGGATAAAAATTCATTATTTGGAAAAAAACTGTTGGGAAAACTGGAAATTAGTATGGCAGAAATTAGATATGGGTCCATACTTAACATCATATACCAAGATAAGATCAAAATGGGTCCATGATTTAGGCATAAAGAATGAGATAATAAATAGATTAGAGAAACAGAAAATAGTCTACCTCTCAGACCTGTGGAAGAGGAAGGAATTTGTGACCAGAGGAGAACTAGAAACCATTATTGATCGCAAAATAGAAGATTTTGATTACATCAAACTAAAAAGTTTCTGTACAAACAATACTAATGCAGACAAGATTGACCTGTCCAGCAGGTCTTCAACGTGGGTCAAAAAAAGAAGGACATAGACCGAAATTAAGGCAAAAGCCTGCGGGGGCTAAGACAGCCCGGGAACAGGATCTAGAGAGAGAGAGAGGGGAGACTACTCAAAGCAATGGTCAAGCATGTCTCGTTTATTGGCTTACAGTTACAGAATTTATAGGCAGAAAACCGCAATGCCATGTATGCATAAGGATTGGGTAGCATGATAGATGAGTCAAATATTTTTGTAACATTTACCAGGTGCAGATTATGAGACGGTTAGCGGCCCAAGGATGGGGTGGAACAACGTAGTTTTGTCTATTCCATATCAGTTCTGGGAACTGTGGTCTTGACATTCCTCAGAAATCATCATTCTCTGGGAGGATAAAAGAGGGTGACACTTGAATGATAGAGAGTTTCTGCTCTAGGCCAGAGTTGTGGCGGCTCTCTGGAGGAAGAAGTCTCTCTGCTAGATCAGAGAGCGGTTGGCAGTTTCTGGAGACAACAGCAGTTTACAAATTATACTAATAGTTTTCCTAATATTAAGCCAGCCCTGCATTCCTGATATAAATCCTACTTTATCATAATGTATTATCCTGGGGATGATTTTCTGTAGTCTTTTTGGTAATATCTTATTTAAGATTTTAGCATCAATGTTCATTAAGGAAATTGGTGCATAATTTTCTTTCTCAGTTTTCAACCTACCTGGTTTAGGTATCAGTACCATGTCTGTGTCATAAAAGGATTTTGGTAGGACTCCTTTATTCCCTATTTTTTCAAATAGTTTATATAACCTTGGGGCTAATTATTAAAATGTTTGGTAGAAGTCACATGTAAATCCATCTGTTCCTGGGGATTTCTTTTTTAGGGAGATGATTAATAATTTGTTCAATCACTTTTTCTGAAATGGGACTATATAAGCAATTTACTTTCTCCTCTGTTAATCTGGGAAACCTATATTTTTGGAGGTAGTCATCCATTTCATTTAACTTACCAAATTTATTGGCATAAAGTTGGGTGAAGTAACTCCTTCTTATTGCTCTAATTTCCTCTTCGTTGTTGGAAACTTCCCCTTTTTCCTGCTTAAGACTAACAATTTGATTTTCCTCTTTCCTTTTTCTGATCAGATTTACCAACGATTTATCTACTTTATTGGTTTTTTCATAAAAACAACTCTTAGTTTTATTTATTAATTCAATAGTTTTTTTTTTTTTCAATAGTATTGATTTCTCCTTTTAACTTTAGAATTTCAAGTTTAGTATTTGGTTAGGGGTTTTTAATTTTGTCTTTTTCTAGCTTTTTCAGTTGCAAGCCCAATTCATTGATCTTCTTTTTCTCTATTTTAGTCAAGTAAGCCTCTAAAGATATAAAATTTCCCCTTATTACGGTTTGAGCTGCATCCCACAAATTTTGGTATGATTTCTCATGGTTGTCATTATCTTGGGTGAAATTATTAATTGTTTCTATAATTTGCTGTTTCACTCAATCATTCTTTAAGATGAGATTATTTAGTTTCCAATTACTTTTTGGCGTACTTATCCCTAACTTCTTGTTGAATGTTATTTTTATTACATCTTAATCTGAGAACAAAGCATTTACTATTTCTGCCTTCCTGCATTTAATTTTGAGATCTTTTTCTTTTTTAATTTAATTTTTATTTTATTTTATAATTGTAACTTTTTTTTTTGACAGTACATATGCATGGGTAATTTTTTACAACATTATCTCTTGCACTTACTTCTATTCACATTTTTTCCCTTCCTCCCCCAACCCCCTCCCCCAGATGGCAGGTAGTCTTATACATGTTAAATATATTACAGTATATTCTAGATACAATATATGTGTGTAGAACCGAATTTTTTGTTGCACAGGAAGAATTGGATTCAGAAGGTAAAAATAACAGTTTACATTCATTTCCCAGTGTTCCTTTTCTGGATGTAACTGATTCTGTCCATCATTAATCAATTGGAATTGGATTAGCTCTTCTCTATGTTGAAGATATCCACTTCCATCAGCATACATCCTCATACAGTATCATTGTTGAAGTGTATAATGATCTTCTGGTTCTGCTCGTTTCACTTAGCATCAGTTGATGTAAGTCTCTCCAAGCCTCTCTGTATTTCTCCTGTTTGTCATTTCTTATAGAACAATAATATTCCGTAACATTCATATACCATAATTTACCCAACCATTCTCCAACTGATGGACATCCATTCATCTTCCAGCTTCTAGTCACTACAAAAGGGGCTGCCACAAACATTTTGGCACATACAGGTCCCTTTCCCTTCTTTAGTATTTCCTTGGGATATAAGCCCAGTAGTAGTATGGCTGGGTCAAAGGGTATGCACATTTTGATAACTTTTGGGGCATAATTCCAGATTGCTCTCCAGAATGGTTGGATTCTTTCACAACTCCACCAACAATACATCAGTGTCCCAGTTTTCCCACAGCCCCTCCAACATTTATCATTATTTGTTCCTGTCATCTTAGCCAATCTGACAGGTGTGTAGTGGTATCTCAGAGTTGTCTTAATTTGCATTTCTCTGATCAATAGTGATTTGGAACACTCTTTCATATGAGTGGAAATAGTTTTAATTTTATCATCTGAAAATTGTCTGTTCATATCCGTTGACCATTTATCAGTTGGAGAATGGCTTGATTTCTTATAAATTAAAGTCAATTCTCTGTATATTTTGGAGATAAGGCCTTTATGAGAACCTTTAACTGTAAAAATGTTTTCCCAGTTTGTTACTTTCCTTCTAATCTTGTTTGCATTAGTTTTTTTGTGCAGAAACTTTTTAATTTGGTGTAATCAAAATTTTCTATTTTGTGATTAATAATGGTCTCTAGTTCTCCCTTGGACACAAACTCCTTCCTCCTCCACAAGTCTGAGAGGTAAACCATCCCATGTTCCTCCAATTTATTTATGATTTCGTTCTTTATGCCTAAATCTTGGACCCATTTTGATCTAATCTTAGTATGTGGAGTTAAATGTGGGTCCATATTTTGAGATCTTTATGTCCTAATATATGGTCAGTTTTTGTATCGGTTCCATGAACTGCTAAGAAGAAAGCATACTCCTTTCTGTCACCATCAGTTTTCTCCAAAGATCTATCATACCTAATTTTTCTAATATTCTATTTACCTCTTTACTTTCTTTCTTATTTGTTTTGTGGTTTGATTTATCTAATTTTGAGAGTGCAAGGTTGAGATCTCCCACTATTATAGATTTGCTGTCTATTTCTTCTTGCAACTCTCTTAACTTTTCCTTTAGGAAGTTAGATGCTATACTACTTGGTGTATATATGTTTAGTATTTATATGGTTTCATTGTCTATGCTATCCTTTAGCAAGATAGTTTCCTTCCTTATCTCTTTTAATTAGATCAATTTTTGCTGTTGCTTGATCTGAGATAAGGATGGCTACCCCTCCTTTGTTGACTTCACTTGAAGCATAGTAGATTCTGCTCCAGCCTTTTACCTTTACTCTGTTAAGTATCTCCCTGCTTTAAATGTGTTTTCTGTAAGTAACATATTGTAGGTTTCTGGTTTTTGATCCAGTGTGCTATCTGCCTCCACTTCATGGGAGAATTCATCCCAATCATATTTACTGTTAAAATTACTAATTCTGTATTTCCTGCTATCATATCATCTTCATATTATGCTTTCCCCCCCCCTTGTACCCTTGATCCCCTCTCCCAGTATTAAACTTATGGGCCCCATTTGTGTTACAGAGCCCTCCCTTTTTAAGTATCCCTCCCTCCTCCTTTTAAATCCCTTCCCTTTTCTTGTGCCCTTCCCTTATTACTCCTTTCCTTTTCCCTTTTCTTCTCTCCCCTTTTAATGAGGTGAGAGAGAATTCTCTGAAAAACAAATATGTCAATTATTAACTCTTTGAGCCAACTCTGATGAGAGTAAGGTTCAGACAATGTTCCTCTCCCTCTCTAAATTCCCTCAGATATGATACATTTTCTTGCCTCTTCCTGGGATGTAGTTTCCCTCTTTTTATCTCCCCTTTTCCCGTTTTCTGACACTTTCTCCTTTCTATTTCTACTTCCCTTTTTTTAAATGTTATATCAGTAAAATCAAATTATACATGTGGACTTTCTGTATATCCACAACAGAAATACAGTTCTCAAGAGTTCCTTTTCCCTTTTTCTACTTCTCTTGAGTCTTGTATTTGGAGATCAAATTTTTTGTTTAGATCTGTTTTTTTTTTTTTTTTTTTTTTTTTTTTTTTTTTTTTCTTAGAAACAAATGGAATTCATGTGTTTCATTTAATGTCCATCTTCTTCCATGGAAGAAAATGCTAAACTTAGCTGGGTAGTTTATTCTTGGTTGCATTCCAAGTTCTTTTGCCTTTTGGAATATCAGATTCCAGGCCCTTAGAGCATTTAATGTGGAGGCAGCCAGATATTGAGTGACCCTTATTGTGGCATCTCGATATTTGAATTTTTTTTTTCCTGGCTGCTTGCAATATTTTTTCCTTTATCTGATTGTTCTGCAGCTTGGCTACAATATTCCGTGGATTTTTTTTTTTTTAGGGTTTTTTTCAGATGTTTGATTAATTCTTTCAGTGCCTATTTTCCCTTCTGGTTCTATTACCTCTGCACAGTTCTCTTTGATGATTTCCTGTAAAATAGAATGTAGGCTCTTTTTTTCATCATAATTTTCAGGAAGTCCAGTGATCCTCAGATTGTGTCTCCTAGATCTATTTTCCAGGTCTGTCAATTTTCCCAGTAAATATTTGACATTATTCTCCAGTTTTTTATTTTTTTGGTTTTGCTTGACTGATTCTTGGTGTCTCAATGAATCATTCATTTGTATGAGTTATTTTGCTCTATGGAATTTTTTTCCATTTCACTAATTTTTTTTTTTTTTTTTTTTTTTAGTGAATTATTTTCTTTTTCCAATTCACAAATGCTACTTTCTTGGGAATTCTTTATCTTTTCCAATTTAGAAATCCTACTTTCCTGTAATTTTAAAATTTTTTCCAATTCACAAATTTTGTTTCCCTGCACTTCCTGTGAATTCGTTATCTTTTCCAATTCAAATTTCAGGACGTTGTTACTCTCTAGCATAGCTTCTTTTTCCTTTGCCCATTTATCTTCTAACTCTCTTTTCAGGTCTTTAAGTCTCTTCTAGTAGAGAGTTATGTGATGGGGGCTAGTCAACATTCTCCTTCAGGATATTATCTGGAGACTGTCTCCTGTTAGCCTCCTTGGGGTTGGAAATCTGCTCTTTTTCTGTACAGAAACTGTCAATCATTATCTTCAATTTTTTCTCATTTTTAAAAACCTGTGGGGTCTGCCTTCAGGGTAAGGAGGTTACCAGCTTCCTCTGAAGAACAGGGATATTATGGAAAGCATCTGTCTTGTGAATGGTCTTCAAAGGTATGAAGGTGCTCTGAGAGAGAGTTTCCAAGCCCCCCCCCCCCACTGGAAGTGATTCAGAGCTAGTTAGCATGGGCTGGGCTGCAGGACTGTCTAGTAAAGAACCCCTGCTGTGTAGCTTAGCGACTGCCCTGAGGATAGAGGCTGTACAGTGAAAGTGTCACAACCCCAGGCCAAAGCAGCTGACCAGTGAATAGCCCCGGCCCACAGACCGGAAGTGTCTCTGCCCCGGGAAGCACAGTCACTGATGTGGAAGTTTTGCTGCTGTGGAAGTTCCACTCCCTCAGACCAAGCCCCCCCACTGTGAGATTAGAGGCTACCCCGGGCTGTGTCCCACTTCTTTGCAAATTCTTAACTGCCCAGGGAAAAGCTCTGGACAGCCTTGCTGTGAGATCTGTGATGAGTCACTTCTGGTTTGGTGTAGCTATAGGCAGTTTCTGGCATTTTTTTTTTTTTTTTAAGTGATCTGATTTCTCTGCTGGTCTGCTGTATGCAAGTAGAGTAGAGCTGTCAGCCTATGCCAGAGTCCTCTGTCTTGGTAGCTTTTCTAGCCTCAGAGTCCTCCCAGCCCAATCAGCACAATATGCTAGCCTTTAGTCTATCACTTTCTGCACTGGTTTTTTTTTCCCCCCACCTTTCAGTACAGACCTTTTCTGATGAAATTCCAGATTCTCTTCAGCTGGTAAATTGTTGTGTTTCTAATGTTTGTGGTTTTTAATCAGTCCAATGCTATTTATGAGGTTGATTTACACAGTTGCTATTGAGGGTAAGAGAGAGCTTAGAAATTTGCGTGTATCTTTTCTGCCATCTTGGCTTCAACCTTTTTTCTAGCTTTTTTAGTTGCAAGCCTAATTCATTGATTTTCTCTCTATCTTATGCAAGTAAGCCTCTAGAGGTAGACAATTTCCCCTTATTATTGTCTTGGCTGCATCCCACACATTTTGGTATATTGTCTTATTGTTGTTATTCTCTTGAGTGAAATTATTAATTGTATCTATGATTGTCTGTTTCACCCAATTATTCTTGAGGTTGAGATTATTTAGTTTCCAATTATTTTTGGTCTATTTTTCCCTGGCTTTTTATTGAATGTAATGTTTATTGCATCAGGATCTGAAAGGGGTGTATTTACTATTTCTGTCTTTCTGCATTTGAATTTGAGGTCTTTATGTCTTGGTTCCATGAACTTCTGAGAAGAAAGTGTACTAGTTTCTGTCTCCACTCAAGTTTCTTCAAAGACCTATCATACCTAACTTTTCTAATGTTCTATTTACCTCTTTAACTTCTTATTTATTTTGTGGTTTGATTTTTCTAGTTCTGCAAGTGCAATACTATTTATGCTACTCTTTAGCAAAATATAGTACCCTATTTTATCTCTTTTAATTAGATCAATTTTTCTTTTTGCTTGATCTGAGATCAGAATGGCTACTCCTGCTTTTTTAACTTCACCTGAAACATAGTAGATCCTGCTCCAGCCTTTTACCTTTATTCTTTATGTATCACCCTGCTTCAAGTGTGTTTCCTATAAACAATATATTATAGGATTCTGGCTTTTAACCCAGTCTGCTATCTGCCTCTGCTTTATGGGGGAGTTTATCCCATTTACATTTATGTTTAAAATTACTGGTTCTGAATTTCCTGCCATCCTGTTAACCCCAGATTGTGCTTTTCACTTTTCTTTCCCTTTTATCCCCCTTCCCAGTATTAAACTTATGAACACCACTTGCCTCACACAGCCCTCTTTCTTTAGGATCCCTCACGACCTCCTTAGAGTCCCTTTTCTTTTCTTAAATGTTTCCCTTACAATTTCTTTATTCCCTCTTATTTATCCTATTCCTTCCCTTTTCACTTTCTCCTTCCATTTTTCAATGAAGTGGGAGAAGTTTCTCTGTAAACCAATTATGTATAATATTTTCTCTTTTTTGCCAGTTCTGATGAGAGTAAGATTCACGCTATGTTCATTACCATCCCTTCTTTCCCTCAGATATAATAAGTTTCCTTTGCCCCTTTATGAGATGGAGTACTTACATTTTTCCCTTTTTCTGATACAATTTCCTTTCCATCTCTAGATCCATTTTTATATTATAACAGTAAAACCAAATTATGCATGTACTCTTTATGTATACTCATAATAGATGTACAGTTCTCAAGATTTCTTTTTACCTTTTTATGTTTCTCTTGAGTCCTATATTTGGAAATCAAACTTTTGTTTAGTTCTGGTTTTTCCTGAAAATTACATGGAATTCACCTATTTCATTGAATGTCCATCATCTTCACTGGAATAAAATGTTTATTTTGGCTGGGTAAGTTATTCTTGGCTGCATACCAAGTTCCTTAGTCTTTCGGGAATATCAGATTCCAGACCCTTCTATCCTTTAATATGGACACTGCTAAATCCTGAGTAATCCTTATTGTGGCTCCTCTGTATTTGAAATTTTTTTCTAGCCGCTTTGTAGTATTTTTTTCCTTGGTGTGATAATTCTAGAATTTAGCCAAAATATTTCTTGGAATTTTCCTCTTTCAGTTGGTGATTGATGAATTTTTCCAATGTCTATTTTACCTTCTGTTTCTATAACATCTGGGCAGTTCTCTTTGATGATTTCCTGAAGATAGTGTCTAGGCTCTTTTTTTATCATGATTTTTAGGAAGTCCAATAATCTGTAGATTATCTCTCCTGGATATATTTTCCAGGTCTGTTATTTTTCCAAGTATGGACTTAACATTTTTTTCTGTTTTTTTATTTTGGGGCAATGTGGGGTTACCAAGCTTCTTCAATAGACAACAGGAGTGAAGTAGCAGTGGGACAGCAATGGCTGTGATGGAATTAGTGTCTGTTCTGGAATCAGCAGTTGCATGCTGAGATTGTGCTGAGACCCACCTGGTGCTGGGTAGGTGTGGCCAGATCCTGAGATACTCTAGTGTTTGGGGGTTTTAGTCTTTACCCTCTGTGTTTACAGCGTCTCTGCTTGCTGCCAGAGTAGAGTAGCCAACACTGTGGTAAAGTTCTCCCAACAGATTTTCAGCAGAGAAGACCCACTCTGGTCTGCTCAGCATGAGCTCTTCTCCATGCTTTCACTCCTATCTTCCTGAGTCTGCACTTAGCCTAGCCCCATTCCAACTCTGTGTGTGAACAAAAATAGACCTTTTCTGGAAAATTTTGAGATTATCTTCTGTTGGTAATGTGTTGTACTCCCAATATTCATGGATTTTGACAATTCTGAGACTGTTTTGTAAAAATAGTAGTAAAGTTCAGAAAGACACATGTGTCCTCTCCGCATTTTTTCAGATCATAATGCAATAAAATTACATGTAATAAACCGTAGAGAATCAGCTAACAATATTAGAAATAATTTACAACTTTATCAATAGTTGCAGGATACAAAATATATCCACATAAATCATCAGCATTTTTATATATTACCAACAAAATCCAGCAGCAAGAGATGCAAAGAGAAATTCCATTTAAAATAATTTTAGATAATATAAAATCATTGGGAGACTATCTAACAATGCCTTTACAGGAACCATATGAACATCACTACACTTCCCACACAAATAAAGTTATATCTAATCAATTAGAAAAATATCAAATACTCATTGGTAGGCCAAGCTAATATAATAAAAATGACAATACTACCTAAATTAATCTACTTATTCAGTGCCATACCGATCACACTCCCAAGAAATTATTTTGCAAATCTAGTAAAATTAATAACAAATTTCATCTGAAATAGCACAAGATCAAAAATTTCCAGGTAATTAATGAAAAAAAATGCAAATGAAAGTGACCTAGTTGTGCCAGATCTAAAACTATTTTATCAGACATCAAAACCATTAGGTCAAAAAACAAATTATAAAAACAGTTAATAATTTAATCCAAGAAAATGATAGTATTGAGTCAATACATCAAAATTTTTAAAATTCAGCCAAAATAGAACTTAGAGAAGATTTTATATCTTTAAATGCTTATATGAATACACTAAAGAAAGAGATCAATTAATTGGGCATGCAACTAAAAAATTTAGAAAATGAACTAATTAAAAATCCACAATAAATGTTAAATTGGAAATTCTGAAAATCAAAGAAGAGATTCACAAATTTATAGAAAATTATTGAGTTAACAAATAAAACCAATAACTGACTTTATTCTAAAAAAACACAAGAAAATAGATAAATCTTTATTTAATTTGATTAAAAAAAAAAAGAAGAAAATCTAATTAGGAGTATCAAAAATGAAAAGTGCTATTTCACTGTCAATGAAAAAATTAAAACAAAAAGTAATTTTGCTCAAATAGATTCCAATAAGACCATCAATTTGAGTGAAATAGGTGAATAATTAAAATATATACATTTTTCTATATTAACAGAACAGGGAATAAAATAGTCGAATAATCCCATTTTAGAAAAAAAAAAAGAAATTGGACAAATCATTGATTTGTACCTAAGAAAAAAAATTCAAGGGCCAGATGGATTGACTAATGAATTCTACTAAACATTTAAAGAACAATTAATTCAAATATTACATAAATCATCTGAAAAAAGTGAAGAGAGTTCTATCAAATTCTTTTTATGACACAAATATGGTGATAGTGCCTAAGCCAAAAAAGGGCCAAAGTAGAGAAAGAAAATTACAAACCAATCTCCCTTATGGATAGTGATGCAAAAAAAAAAAAAAAAAAAAAAAAAAAAAAAAAAATATATATATTAACACAGAGGTTACAACAATTTATTGCTAGATCATATAATATAACCAGGTGGTATTTATACCATGATTATATAGTTCATTCAATATTAGGAAAACCATCAGCAAAATGAAACATATCAATATCAAAACCACAGAAATTATATGATTATTTCAATACATGCTAGAAAAGCCTCTGACAAAAAACAGTATCCATTCTTATTCAAAAGATTTGAGAGCATAAGAATAAAAGGAGTGTTCATTAAAATGATAAGCAATATGTAAAACTATCAGCAAGAATTATATTTACTAGGGATAAGTTAGAAGCCTTGCCAGTAAAATCAGGAGTAAAGCAAAAATTGTATTCATGTACAAAAAAGATTTATAGGTGATCTTTTTTGTAATGGCAAAAAAATTGGAAATTGAGGGATGCCCATCAATTAGGGAATGACTGAACAAATTGTGCTTATTGAATGTAATTGAACAATAATGTTCTGTAAGCATCTAGGTTTTGGAAAAACCTGTAAAAATCTGCATAAACTGATACTGAATGAAGTGAGCAAAATCAAGAACATATTGCACATAGTAACAACATTGTGCTGATGATCATCTTTGATAGACTTTGTTCTTCTTAATAACACAATGATCTAAAATTATTCTAAAAGAATCATGATGGAAAATGCTAATCACAAACACAGAATAAAATATGTAATCTGAATTAAGATAGGAACAAACTATTTTCACTTTTTTTTCCTTATTTTCTTTATTTGTACTGATTCTTATTTTAAAGCATGATTAATGTGGAAATTTGTTTAATATGACGTTACATATATAATCCATATCAGATTGCTTGCTATCCTTGGGAAGATGAAAAGAAAGGAGGGAGGGTGGAAAATGGAAATCAAAATCCTATAAAATCAATATTTTAGATGATACTGGCAATAATATAAAAATTATTATATATTTTTATTTGCAACTTACATATTTCTCTGTACTTATCTATATAAATCATTTTTATTACATCCTCAATTTTGTACAGGACAGCTTTATTTCATCCCCTTTTTGCATAAACTTTATGATTTACTTTTTTTCTTACAAAAAGAATAGCTTAAGATATCTATTTCTTTTAAGTGAGAGACACAGAGAGACAGATGGAATGTGCTTCATCATTTGGAAAATTATTTAAATTATTAACATTTATAAGCAATAAAATAAATAATATAAAATTATAACAATAGAGGCATAAAATAATTCTATAAGCACAGCATCTTATTCATGTTAGGAATTTTACAAAATATAATGGAAAGATTATTAAAACATAATTAAAAGCATATAACTAACATCAATAGTTGTATCTCTCACTGGAGAGTCATTGAACATTTCTCAGTCAGTAAAGATGCAGGACAAAATAGCTTCTTACCACTATTATTTGACATTCTAAAAAAGCTTATTATAACAACAAAACAAGATATGTAAAACAAAAGTATATCTAACACACAGAAGACAAAACCATCTTTTTGTACTAGGGATTATTGCATATTCACTGTTCCCACCAAAATTAGCTAAAATATTTTAGAAAATTAATAGTTTCAGACAAATAACAGGATATAAAATACATCCACAAAAATCATTGGCATTTGTTTGTAATTTATAAAATGTGGAGAAAAAGATAGGAGAAAAAATGTATTTAAATCTTTAAAAGCAAAAAATTCCTGAGAGTAAATTTACTAAGCTATTGTGAAGACTTGCAAAAATATAAAACTAAGATATCTACTTTCCATTCCCTTTCAATGTGAATACTGATTCTAGTACTCTACTAAGAACTGTTATTTCCAAGATTATTAATGGTTTCTAAATTCAATATATTCTTATATCTAATTTTTTTTCTCAGTCCTCATTTTACTTGGTTGATGGCTGGAGCTTTAAACATTTCACTTCTCACCTTTTCCAGTATTCTTTTTCTTCCATTGGCCTAAGTTATAGTATTGTCTTTTTATTTTCCCATTAGCTCCCATAGCCCCATACTCCATATTAAAATAACTTTCATATTTATAGATGAAGTTCTACTTTCTAAACTCATCACCAATAACTTGTTGAATATCTTCTTATAGATAGATATCTACTGGGTTTATCAATTTCATTATATAAAAATGAAACCTCTAGATTAAGTGATCCATTAGATGCAGGGTTAGGCATTTTATTCTATACTGATGATATCACAAACATTTTTAAAAATAGCAATTTGGGATAAAAATAATTCCTGTTATTTTCATGATATAAGACATGAACAAACAATTAAATAACTTCATTTTACTAATAAAAAATAAAGTGGAACTTTAATGACTAACATGGTTATTCAGACTAGCTGCATTAGCTAATTCATAATTTAAAAAAAAATAAAAATCAACTCTTTTTTTTTCCTTACCTCTCAGTCCCCAACAAATAAAACTGGGAAAAGGATCTATCAAGTTTATAGGTTTACCATACCTGAAGGAATGGGGACTAATAGCCCACTCTGATCAGAATTCACTTGACATAGAGACTGAGCTGGTAAAAAGTGAATTCACAAGAATAGAAAAAAAAATGCAACAGCTTTGAGGTCCAGCTGCAAGGGAAATTGCATTCAGAGGAGGAAAAGTTAAAAAAAATAGAAAATTAGGGAAATAAAAAGAAAAAATGGCTGAAATTTCTAAAGGTGTAAGAAGAAATAAAACTACTTTGAGCACAAGATGATAATTTAGCAAGAAAGATATAAATAATAGAATATATTATGGCCTTTAGTTCTGGTTTTTAAAAAAGTCTAGATATCTATAAATAAATATTGTATCAGAAACATGAATCTATGTGCAATAGAAGATTCTAGGCAGTCCCAATCAATCACTGAACCACAGCAAGATGTTCCTGAACATTTTAAAAGATAAATAAGAATTAAGAAAGCAGAATTTATCACCTATCCAACAGAAATAATTGTGAATCCAGAGCATCATCTCTTGAAAGAAATATGAACAAAAATCAATAGCATAAACTACTTTGTACCCACTGGGAACAGCAATAGGGAATTATGATTTTTTTCAAAGTTCAAAGGATTTCAAAATACAACACAAGATGGAACCTTGAACAATCAAGCAGACAATCAATAGGGTAAAAATTGAGAGTTCAATAAAAATAGACATTTGCTACATTCCTACAAAGAAAACTACCAGAGTAGTTTGCTTTACAGATATCTCAGACAACAGAAATACATGAAAGGTAAATATAACAACCAAGAAAAGCCCAGGGAGTTAAATTATTTCTGGGGGAAAAAGTTGAAAAAAATATCTAGATAAAGAGGTCAATAGATTTAACAACAGAAAAAGCAATAACCTAACAACAAAAGAATCATTAAGAGATTTCTTTCCATAGGTATATACAGAGACAAGAAAAGAAGCAGCATTTAATTGGGAGAGCTCCATGGTAAAGCAACAAATCTGAAATGGCATAAACTAAACTTTACAGCATTTTGGTAGAGGTGAATTAATCTATTTTGGAAAGACTAAAGAACTGAATGGGAGGTCTTTGACAAAAAAGGATTAGGGGGGAGAAATTTAGAGGAATAGTATAATGTACTCTAAGTTAATGGTTAACAATGAAGGGACAATCATTTTTGTTTTTAATCCTTCAGAAAGGAGTGGACCTAAAGAAGAATGGGTAATACCATAGCAAAGAGGTGGAACACAATAGGGGAAAGAAAAGTGAAAATCTCAATTAAGTAATGAGAAGATATCCATTGGAGATTGCTTCCCTGGAGTGATAGGTATTCTTTAATAGGAAATAGAGATTTTACAGTTGATATAATTTGTTGGACTCAATATTTAGACACACCACTAGGTTTGAGAGAGAAAGAGAAGTGAAATCAGAGTTCCTAGGAAGAATTTCTAGGAAAGCAGGGACCCATAAATGAAATTTCACAGGAAATATGGGAAAACAATGATCATAGGGAAGGCAAAGGAGGTAGAAATGAACTGTATATAGGAAAATTACTATAATAAGGAAATTTTATTTTCTTTATTTGCTATAGTAATTAATTTTCTAAGACTGAAGTACGTTTAAAATGAGTGAACAGGGAAAAGTATACATAAAGTAATAATAGAGAAGTTTTGTGGAAGAGAAAATTTAAAATAGATGTCTAAGGATTTAATTCCATGAATAATACAGTGATTGAAGATGGACTCAATAAGAAATAGGCCATGAATCAAAGAATATAAGTCCAGAATACAAAAAGAAGAGAAATAAAGTAAGCCTTATTTTCATTATAGTGAGTTCCAATCCTCATTGTTACTTTCGAAGTATACCTGATCTGAAGGCTAACCCAAACTAGAATTTTAGTCATTTAAAAAATAAACTTTAAACAAGTCCTGATTTCTAAAGCCCTTTCCATATAGAATAACCTAATTAAGGATGTGTATTAACTGATTTCTATCTGATATGATTTTTAAAAATTTGCTTACATGAGGAAAAAAGCTTTGATATGATTCCAAATCAAATGCATTAAATCACTTTTAGAAAAATGACTCTCTTTTGCCTTTATATGTTTCAATTTATGTCATCAAACTAATTCTGCATATATTATGAGGGATACTAAATCTTCTCAACTTATTACTTACAAAGACACTTTAATGTTAAAAATTTACATTAAATACATATTTTAAATGGTATTTGTGTTGCTCATATCACTTCAAATGCTATAAACAAATACATTTTGAATTTACCTTTGATGGAATCTTTTCCTAAACGGGCACTTTAGTCTTCCAGTTTGAGCTTACTTCCTAGAATATATATTTAGAAGGTTTACTTTATTTGGTCTTAAATGACTGAATTGATGGCATTTCTATCACTCACTGAAAGCTATTTCATAACAGAATTGATTTTACTGCCAAAAAATATTTCATGACATACAAATGGAATGCCCCATTGTCTATAGAACTATACATAATTCTAGAATTCAAAAAAGACTTAGGTTTTGCTATGCTTTCTTTCTTCTTTATTTATTTTTAGTTTGACTTGCAGACTTCTCTGTGACTCAGTTATTATGTCTGTAAAGTAAGGATTTATAGCACTTGAATCTTTGAATCACACTGAAAAAGAGACTATATGGTGACTGCATAAATAATTATCTTGAAGAATTGAGAAAAATTCTTACATGGAAATTTATGTGGGTGATGTAGACACCAGGTGATGGTAGAGACCAAAAGTTGGGTCATATAAAGAATTCTATTTGGTAAAAGGTCAATTTATTTAGGGAAGAGGTTATAGACAAAATAAAGGAATACAATAGAAACAAGAGTTGGAAAAGCATAGAAAGACAAGTACCTCAATGGAATTCACAGTTACCCAGTAGAAAGGGAGCACCCCATCATGTCTTTAACTAGCAGGCTAAATCCTGAAAATTACTTAGCACCCTAAAAGAGTTAGTTAGCTATAAGTAGGAGAAATGGGGTTGAGAAGCATAATGAAGTTAGGGGAAACAACATGTGGCATGGAAGAAAGGGATGTGGAAAATCACCAGGCAGAGTGCTGTGATGGACTGACCCAAAGGAAGGCAGTAGCCATGGTATGGTCCATAAATAGATTGTATAAGGAAAACGTAACCTCAGAGGAATGACTGGAATTTTTGACAGGATATGGCAAGGTGCATCTGCTGTAGACTCCTACAGAGGATAGGTTTCAGGGGTCTGACAACTTGAATTTAAGGCTAGAGCACATTCCAAAAGGGTAGGACTGAGACTCTAAACAGATCCCTAATCAGTGCCTTCTCCTGGCTTGCCTTAGGGATCAATTTTTTAGTCTCTCTCTATCCAATATACCATTCAGTACCATATCAAAAAACAAAAACAAACAAACAAAAAAAAATGAACAACAACAAAAAAAGCAAAATTCAAAACATAACAAAATCCAACCACCATAAAAGTATTTTCTAATCAATAAGATTATTTCTGATGCTTCATATGTTTTTGCAATCCATGACTTTAAAATATCTTTTTATTATCTTTTCTGTTTGAATAACATTTTTATCATTGTGTATTTTTTATATTTCTTCATTTCTCATATATCACCTCACTACTTTTATATATAACCATTGCTGAAAACAGGCATTTTTAAAGGAATGTATATTTCTGTACTAAGAGAATTTCTGTGGAAAAAAACTATTTTATTAATTTTGAGATGATTCATATATGTATATATGAGTGTGTGTATAATATGTGTGTATTTGTAAACAGATAAATATATATATATATATGTATATGTATATTTATTAATTTAAACTAAGACATCTATTTAGGACCACAAAATATATATAAGATAAGATTCATCATATCTGGATTATACTGCTTGATTTAGTGACCAGTTTATTTTTTTCATCTCTACTAAGTGCCTTCTGTTTTCATGCACCATGATGTTTCCAGTGTTCTCCCTTCTGCTGGAGACATGCTATTAGTTGTGACTTTTTCTCAGCTTGCTTAGGCTCAGAGGAATACAATATTTCCCTGAATGTTGTCTGCTTTCTCTAGGAGTTTGACACTTTGTGTACTTTATTCCCTAGGCTCAGTCATTAAACTTGGACTGATTGTAATAGCATTTGTTAATCTAACACAAAGGAATAAACCTGGACTCAAAGTGTGTTCTCTGGAGAAGACTGTTCCCTGTTCAACAACTTCTAAAATTATGGGGGAAATGGAAAGGACTTTTTGATAACCATTTGGAAAGCAATTATTTTTCATTTAATCTAACAATTTGGAAAACAGCTTGAATTATTTCTTGTTAATTTGAAAAGTACTAGTTTTCCTCTTTCCATATGTTCAGAAATCTCAACTCAAAAACTATAATCTATTGTCTAAGCAGGACCACCTAGTAGAGGAGGGAAAAAATCTGCCCAAACATGTCTCCTTTTTATTATGATTTTGCAGATAAAACATGAACAGTATGACCTGCTTCTAGAAAACACAGAAAATAACCACTGTATCTGGCTCATAAGTTTTTTACAGTTAGACAAAGAATAGTACTCTGCCTATTTTAATGGTCACAAAAGGAAAATATGCTTTTTCTTTCTTTTCTTTCTTTTTTTATCCATCTCATAGGAATTTATTGTTTGCTCTTGTCCTCTGAAATAACACACTGTTCACTTACCGGAAGATGTAAGAAATATTCAGATATTTAGAAATCTGACATAGAACCACTGTACTATCATCAACCTTCATTCTTATTTCTTATCACATTTCCTTTAACTTTGGGAAAATAGTTCCTGTCATTCATATTTGGTGATGTAATTTGTCACCTAGGCCTTTTATTCTGAAAGGCTGGTGTTTAGCTAATATCATTCTAATGTAGTACCACTCTTGTTTTATCTGTTTCAGCTATTGTGAATGTTGAGCATTTTGCATGTATTTTGAAAATACTATTTTAAAAAGCTAAGAAAAGAAACATTTCATGATAAACAAATATATAAAATAGAATCTCTGAGAGAATAGTTTTGATTATAGCTTATTAACTATTTTCTCCAACCCAGTAGCATATATCATTAATCACTGTAAATGAGAATAGTTGCATTGCTTTTTCACATTTACATTATTTATAGTGTTGTAGTTATTACGCATGCTATGAAAAGACCTACCAATAAGAGTAGTGTTCCAATCGTAGGAGCACACTCAAATTTTCAAATGAAAAGGATTTCTGGATACATTCTCCTACTAAGTCAATGATATTGATGTCTTTTGTTTATTCTTTCAAGATCTTAAGTAAATGAGTGTACTTCAATGGGAATGCCATGTGATGAGTGAGACTTGAAGATCCATCAAGTGTCATCAGAGGGATCTCATTTCAAAAATCAGTTAGTAGAATCAGCAGCTGAATATGATAAGGCACTAGGACAGTAAAGTAGCAACTTGCTTGATCCAGGCTCACAATGGATTGACCTGTTAATAGAAGTAGATTAGTTTCATTTGGAGCCAGCCTAGTTGAGCAAACAAGTACTTCACCCCAAAGAAAATATGGCGAGTCCTCCTTGAAAGGAGAAAATGAATTACAAGAGGATTCGTGAAGAATATCTTAGCCACATAAGTTTTCCATAGATGTGATTGACTGCCTTTATAATTTAATTTTCAGCCTACTTTCCCTAGATACTTAAGGTCTGTGTGTGAAAGGAGAGAATATGCTCATTTGTTTTGGTTGGTTGTATAGTGTTTTGTAACTACTGATTTTCTATGTCTCCTCAGTAAAACTCATCTTACAAAAACAAATTGATACAAACTAGTTGATTGAAATTAAAGAGGCAACCAGATGAGGTATATTTTAATGTATTCTCTAAATCAACCTGGCAGTTAACTCAAAAATATAGACACCCCAATAGTCAAGTACTATTAATAAAGGTAATCAAATCCTATCTCTCACCTCTAGAGTCTTGAGGGAAGAGGGTGTCGGTTCTCTTCTGGAAACCTAACCTACTAGCCCAGTATGATTTGGGAGAATGAGCCTAGAAAAAGTGCTGTTTTTATGTAGTTGTTTAGATACTGCTTTTTTAAAGTCTGAATCTTTTCATACAAATCTTCCAATGTGTTTCTCTGAATTTTTCATAGTAATTATGAATTGTGGCATTATAATAATATACCATCATATTCATAAACTGTGATTTATGATATATAGTCAAGCAGGTGGAAAATTGAATAGAGGTCTGGGCCAGAAGTTAAGAAGACCAGATTTAAATCTGGCATCAGGCATTTATTAATTCCAGAACTCTGGGAAATTTAAAATTTCTTTTTGATTCAATTTTTTCAGCCATAAAATGAAGCTGATAAGACCTACCTCACATATAGAATCTGAGATAACATTTGGAAATATTTGTTTAGGATAGTACCTGGCATAGATGAGATGCTTAATAAATATTTATACACCCCCTTCCCTTTATTTAGCCTTTTCTCAATTGTATACTCATTTTCCCAGCTTTTTTTTTTGTTTGCATAAATAATGAAACTATTAAATTTTGTATATATTTGGTTATCAATAATTTCCTTACAATATAGTTTCAGTAGTGGTATCACTATGCCAATGATTGTGAATGATTTACTAATTAATCTACATAGTTTCAATTTTTTTTCTATAATGTATTATCTAATTCTCTCAGTAATTAATTCCTGAGCTTTTCTCTCTATTTCCTGTTTTGTTATAATTTTCTCACCTTTCCTACTGTTTTTAGCTTCATGGGTTTAGGATGATACCTCAGGATTGTTTTTATGATCCTTTATCTGATTATTAGTGATTTTTAAACATTTTTCCAGGTGGCTGATAGTTTTTCATTCTTATTTGGAGAACTATTCTTTTAATTTGGCCATGATATCAAATCCCTTTACTTTCCTTGTGGCTCGTGTCTAAACAAACTTGAATTTTTCTCTATTACCTAATACTACTCCCAGAAAAAAGTAGTGTATAACGTTATGCAAATAGCTCTATTCTGAAAGGCAAAGAGAATTGTTATTTTGTTGTTGTTGACACTTGCTCATCCCATTGGGATTTTCTTTTCTTTTCTTTTTAAAATTTTCAATAGTATTTAATTTTTCCAAATACATATAAAGATGGTTTTCAACATTCATTCATGTAGGACATTTTGTTCTAAATTTTCTCCCTCCTATCTTTACTTCCCCCCTCTTTAAAAAAGCAAACAATTTGATATAGATTAGATATGTGCAAATGTTATTTTTCTTGAGTGCCCTTTTTTAGCTTCAAACGCCTCAAATGACTAGTAATTGAAGTGAATTTCTGAGGACAGAAGTACAATTTAGAAAGATGAAAAAAAGTTTTGAGCAATAAAGTTTGGTTGAAAGAAAGGACTTGAAATAATGGGAAAAGATGTATTTGCCAGCAGAAGTTTAAAGACCTTTCATAGAAAATTTGATGACATGTATATTGTGATGAATTGAAGGCAGATATAATATTTTTCAGTGAATAATATCTATTTATTTTATTTGATGAAAAAAAAGTAAAGTGCCTATAAAACAAAGTTGACTATATATCTCAGAAAGTAGTACCCAGAAGGGGTGGAGAGAGGACAAAAAAAATTAATGACACTTTTTGTTTGTGTTTTTGTTATGGAAGAGAACCATGACATCAGGGAGGTGATGCCATGGCATGGAAGTTAATTAGATTTAAGTAAGGGAGGTACTGTGTAAGATCAACTGCCTCCTTTTGCCCACCAGAACCATCTTGGTTTAGTGACAGATGAAAGGGCAGATCACGCTGACTGGACTCAAACATTGGGGCAAAGTGATCTGATAGAACAAGGAATGCTGAGAGAGTGAGTGACCTGAGCCAACAGTTGTCAGCAACTGAAACCATTGTCACCATTTCAATTTACCACCTTACAACCATCAGTCCTACTTCCAGTGAATCCCCTGTCCACTACCATCTTACCTCTCTAGCTTCCACTCAGAAGAGCAAACCTTGTAAAGATTCAATCCAAAATTACCTCTGCAGTTATTTTGGGCTTTTGACTCCTTTGTAGGTGTATATGCCTAGCCTCAGAAGAGAAAGTTCTTGTCACCAAAAGCTTTGGCACTGTTAAATAGAAACATCAAAAATTATATGATTTTTATTAATTAAAGAAGATGGATAATAATTTGTTCTGCTGTTGTAACTTATGGACCTCTGGGAGCTTACATTTACTTGTAACCTTGAAACCTTTTTTAGGTCTTGTCTTTTTCTTTTTTCAGAAGGATTGTTAGCTCCATAAGATGGAGAAAGAACAGTCATCTCTTTATATCCCCAGTGCATTGTAAATAGTAAGTACTTAATCATACTTAATAACAATTAATAAATGCTTCTTCATTTAACATAAATCCATTTAAAATAATATATATGCATGTGGGTAAATACACCTGTAAAATAAAATGTTTTTTATATCACAAGTAACTTTGCACATGCTATTTTATTTGATTATTCAAACCTTCATCTTATACTATTTTCAAACAAATAAATTAATGTATAAATGTTTTTTCTACTACATATAAATGATAATTTAAATATCTTTTCTTATATTTTTAAAAAGTGGTCTACGGTAAAACACTAATTCATGATCTTACCAACTTACCTACATGAACTAATTTGATGGAGAATTTTATATCAGCAAAAATATGAGTTGTCCAAGATTTTAATTATATTGATCAGAAATGAGATCTCTTTCCTCAGAATAATTGGGTGAAACAGAACAGTTGCTATTCCAAATGTATTAAAATACAAGTAAATACACAAACAAATCCATTCTACCTATCAGAAATCCAAATATCCTATCATTAGCATTACACATGACATTATTTTTATTTTTTAAAATTTATTTCTTTTTAATACACATTGCTTTATGAATCATGTTGGGATAGAAAAATCAGAGCAAAAGTGAAAAATCATGGTGAGAAAAACAAACAAACAAAAAAGGAACATATCCTGAGTTGATTTGCATTCAATCTCCATAGTTCTTTTTCTGATTACAGATGGCATTTTCTTTCCAAAATCTATGGTGATTGCTTTGGATCACTGAGCCACTAAGAAGAACCAAATCTTTCATAGTTGATCTTCACACATTCTTGCTCTTATCATATACAATGTATCCCTACTTCTGCTTGTTCATGCTTGTCATCAGTTCATTTAAATCTTTCCAGACCTTTCTAAAATCATAGCACAACTTATTCAGCCATTCCCCAATTGATGGAGATCTACTCAATTTCCAATTCTTTGCCACCACAAAAAGAGCTGCTACAAGTATTTTTGTATGTGTTGCTCCTTTTTCCTTTTTTATTATTTCTTTGCAATACATACCCAATAGTAATATTGCTGGATCAAAGGGTATGCATAATTTGATAGCCCTCTAGGCACAGTTCCATATTGCTCACCTGAATGTTTGGATCATTTCACAGATCCATGAATACATTTGTGTCACAGTTTTCCTACATCCCCTCATATGTTTATTAATATTTTGTTCTGTCATCCTAGACAATCTGAGAGGTGTGAGGTGGTACATAAGAATTGTTTTAATTTGCACTTATTTAATCAAGAGTGATTTTGAGCATTTTTTCACATGACTATAGATGACTGTAATTACTGTAATTACAATTGTCTGTTTATATCCTTTCACAATTTATCATTTGGGGAATAACTTGTATTCTTACAAGGTTGTCACAGTTCTTTATAGATTTTAGAAATGACACCTGGTGTGTAAAGATTTCTGTCTGGCTTTGTACTTCCCTTTTAATCTTGTTTGTGTTAATTTTGTTTGTGCAAAACCCTTTTAATTTAATATAATCAAAGTTGTCCATTTTGCCTTTCATAACATCCCCTAGTTCTTCTTTGGTTATAAATTTCACACTTCTCCAAATATCTGATAGATAAATTATCCCTTATTCTCCTAAGTTGTTTATGGTACCATCCTTTATGCCTGAATCATGTGTCCTTTTTGACTTTTTTTGGTGTGGCATGTAAGATGTAGATCTATGCTGTGTTTCTGACATATGATTTTCCAGTTTTCCCAGCAATTTTTATCAAATATTGAGTTCTTATTCTAGAAAGTAGTATTCGGAAGTTTATCAAATACAAGATTGCTAAGGCCTTGATTATTGTGTCATGTGTATCTAATCAATTCCACTGATCCACCACCCTATTTCCTACCAAATGATTTTGATAACTGGTACTTTATAAGAGCTTTAGGTTTGGTACTGCTTTATACTTTTTCATTAATTCCCTTCATATTCTTGATCTTTTGTTCTTCCTGATGAATTTTGATATTATTTTTTTCTAGTTCTATAAAATCATTTTTGGTAGTTTATGATGACACAGACCAATTAGGCCAATTTAGGCAGAATTATCATTTTTATTATATTAGCTCTACCTAGCCATGAGCAATTGATATTTTTCTAATTGTTTAGATCTGATTTTATTTGTGTGAGAAGTGTTTATAATTGTGTTTATGTAATTCTTGGATTTGTCTTGGCAGGTAGACCCCCCAAATATTTTATTTTTGACTGCAGTTATTTTACATGGAATTTCTCTTTCTGTCTCTTCCTGCTGGGTTTTATCACTAATGTATAGAAATGCTGATTGTTTGTGTGGGTTTATTTTATATCCTGAAACTTTATTAAAGCTATGAATTGTTTCCAATAGATTTTTGGTTGAATTTCTAGTTTTCTCTAAGTACATCATCATATCATATTCAAAGAGTGATGATTTTTATTTCCTCATTGCGTATTCTAATTCATTTAATTTCCTTTTCTTTTCTTATTGCTAAATGTTGAATGTTAAATAATCGTGTTGACTAATGCATTGTTGGTGGAATTGTGAACTGATCCAACTATTCAGGAGAACAATTCAGAACTATGACCAAAGAGCTCTCAAACCCTTTGATCTAGCAATGTCTCTACTGGGCTTATATCCCAAGGAGATATTAAAGGAGGGAAAGCGACCCACATGTTCAAAAATGTTAGTGGCAGCTCTTTTTGTGTTGACAAGAAATTGGTAGCTGAGTGGATGCAAATCAGTTGTAAAATGGCTGAATAAGTCATGGCATATGAATGCTATGGAATATTATTGTCCTATAAGAAATGATCAGCAGGATGATTTCAGAGAGGCCTGGAATGACTTATATGAATTGATACTAAGTGAAATGAGCAGAACCAGAAGATTATTGTACATGGCAACAAGATTATATGATGATCAATTCTGATGGACATGGCACTTTTCAACAATGAGATGATTGGGGCCAGTTCCAATCAATGATCTTGTGATGAAGAGAGCTATCTACACCCAGAGAGCAGACTGTAGGAACTGACTGTGGATCACAAAACAGCATTTTCACTCTTTTTGTTGTTTTTTGCTAGCATTTTATTTTTAACATGTTTAACATATACTGGATTACTTGCCAATTAGGGGAGAGGTTGGGTAAAGGTAAGGAAAAATTTGGAACACAATATTTTAAGAAAAGTTCTCTTTGTCACTATGCTTTCTAGTGTTTTTATTAGGAATGATTGCTAGGTTTTGTCAAAAGATTTTTCTTCATCTGTGATATTATTATCATATGATTTCTGTTGGTTTTGTTATTGATAATGGTTAATTAAGTTAAAATAAAAGCACTACCTATCTAAAACCAATATTAAGCACTATTTGTAATGGAAAAAAACTTTTTTCATATGCTAATATTTTATTTACATTTTTGCATCAACATTCATAAAGGAGATTGCTCTATAATTTTCTTTCT
The DNA here is from genome assembly GCF_048593235.1 of Sminthopsis crassicaudata. NCBI lineage: Eukaryota > Metazoa > Chordata > Mammalia > Dasyuromorphia > Dasyuridae > Sminthopsis > Sminthopsis crassicaudata. Next base: position 535,378,008 of record NC_133617.1, read on the forward strand.
CTTTTGGTCCTTCCTGGTTTAGGTATCAGTACTATACTTACACATAGCCTATGTTAAACTCTACATGAATGAATGAATGAATGAATGAATATCCATGTGTGTGTGTGTGTGTGTTCAGTTTTCTAAAATTTTTTTCTGAGATAGTCAAAATTTTTTAACGTAAAGTTGTACAAGACATAAAAATAATTGATGTTTTGCCATGATAATTACATCAGGTTTTCTACAAAAATATCGTACTTAATAATACTATTAAGTTCTAAGTAAGGCGTTTCTTATATAAATTGGAATTTGAGACGAATAAGATCGATGGATAGATGATACATACTAAATTAGATACATAAATAATTATTCTATCTTCTACTCTGAAATAAGCTAAGCGCTGCAAAAATAAATACAAATAATCATAGTGGGCTCATAGAGATGTCAAATCTAATGTTTTTGTATGACCTGGCATTGTTCTCCAGTGTTTAAGAAAGATCTGCCAGAAACAAAGAAATCCAAAGCTGAAAAAGTTTCCAAAAGAAACTCAATAATTTCTTCAGCAAGTGGGAGAATTGAAATAGGAATAGCCAGCTCTCCCAATCTAATGAAAAATTTTACATTATAAAGACTTTAAACAAGAGTAATGACATAAGTAATGCACTTTCCAGATAAAGGACTTTGCTGCTTGAAATGTATATTAGTAGGTAAATCTAAACATTCTTTATTGCAATTTCAAACTTCCTTAGATGTCTCTGTGATGCTGTGCAAACTGGGTTAACCAATGTCTTGACACACAAGGTTAAGGTTCAAATAATATATCACAAATATATAATAGTAATAATAATAATAACAACAAAAGTTTTTCACATACATCACAAGTGAAAACAATCATTCTGGTCTAACTTTTTCTCTGAAAAATGTCACATTTTTTTATAAGCTCTTTTTGATGTTATTTAGTTGAACAGTTTATCATGTGAACAACAAATATTCTCATATTCTTGGCCTACTTTAGTCAATTTTATATAATCACATGAGTAAGCCTTAAGTGCACAATTGAATCAAAGTAATAAATTTAGGATTAATATCGTAGCCATTTATGTAGCTAATAGATTTAAGAAGTTGACTTTTTTCACCTCATAGAAAATTTTGTACATACCATTTTTTCTTTCCATCTGATATATTGATTTCTTGTAAGTCCTTCTACATCTTTTAAATAAAAGTTATAATTTATTCATAGTAAGCATAGAGACATGCATGTTATTGCTATATATTTGGTAATGACTCTTCTGTTTTGGGTTGATATGTGATTATTTCTTTAAAAATGATAATCAGGCTTGAATTTGGAAGGAATTGACACCTAGTTTCTTAGTTTTGTAGAGATTGTAAAGGTGTAGTTGCCTCTTTTGACATGTGTTCTATTGTTAATATTAATATTATATAACCTTTCTCTTTTGTATCTGAGCCAGTTCTGTTTTTATTCCACTGAACTTATTTCAGTCATACAGATAATTAGGAAAATTATTTATTTTTCTTCTTCAGACCTTCTTTTGCCTTTCTGATTTCTCAAATTTCTGTTTTAATGTTTTGTTTTATATTTAATGATTAATTTTATTCCTTCCACTGCTTAGAACTTTACTCTCAGTTACTGGGAATCTAGAAATTCAAAACTACTTTTTATATATTATCTTATGTATTTATTACTTTCAATTGGGCTATGTGGAGCTATGTATAACTTCATTTAGAAAGCTATACAGAATCACCTCATAACATAAAGACAAAAAAGATCCCTTTCTTGTTGATACTCTTCCTATAGTCTACTTAGATACTGGGTTGCTATGGAAGATCTGGTCTTTTGAAGAGATCTAATTCACCTTATCAATACCTTGCCTTTTTATAGAAGCAGATAGTTTTGTATCTATCCACCCTCCCAGGATGTTATCTCATATTAATGATAGCAGTGATGATGATGATGATGATTCTTATTCTATTATCACTATAACCAACACCTACCACCATCATCATCATCAGTTATTTTGTATTTTTAGTAAATGTGTAGAAACTCATTATGACTCAGTAATGTGGATGAATAAATAGTAAAAACTTATTTTTAGTTTCCCTAGAAATATTAAGAAATATAATTTTTATTATAAAAATATTTTTCCAAAATCCTCGGAAAACTCCTTTAGAAAAGTTGATTATTGGCCCAAGACAAAAAGATTTCTTGTAATATATGTATCATGGTTGTTATTCAAATTTTTTTTAGAAATAATAATTCATTTTTATCATTACCTTCTCTATTCTTAAAGTGATTATTGACCCACTGTAATGTTCTGTTGTCTCCAGAAACACCCAATCACTTTCTGGGAGGAGATCTGCTGTCTCAACTCAATCTCATGGCCAGACTCTTTTTCCTATAGAGAGCCTTCCCAACTCTGACCTAGAATAGACCCCCTCTCCAGGCCCAGTGTTGCTTCTTTTATCCTAGCAGAGATTGTAGTGAGAACTCAACAGGGCTTGTGAGAAAATACTTCAACCAATGAACTTGCTCCTTTTAAAGGGGCATGTGAGAACTCAGGGGCTTAAAGGCTTCTTTAACTCAGGCTTCTTAAAGGTGCAAACTTCTTTTAAACATCTAAACTCTACCTCAGAAGATCAAAGGTGTAAACTCCCTTCAAAGGTCTGAACCAAAGGTGTGAATTCTGAGCCAGAGAACTATCCAGACAACCTGAGTTCTCACCTAACATCAGAGAACTGTCCAGACAACCTGAGTTCTCACCTTGTAATCCTAACAACCCACTTATGGATATAATCTTTTTAGTTTATTATTTTAAAAATATGGAAATATGATCTGCTCTTCTTCTTAGAGAATGGATTACAATGTCAAGTTCTGGGTAAGGTTTTTTGTCGATTCCAAGAATTAATGGAGTGGTTTAAGAGGAATTGTTTAATAATTTGGTTGTTCAATTAATTTGACTCAAACTCAGAGCTATTTTTTTTTTTTTTGGCAGTTTTCCTTTGATTTTTTTTTTGGGGGGGGTGGGTGTGGGGAGGTATTTCCTGAAATTGTTCTGTGACAGAAAATAATAAAATAATGCCAGAGAATATAAGAAACTATGCCAGCTTGGACACATCTCTCTGAACATGTGATTCAATTTGACAAAAATAATAATAATAATAACAACAACAATAAACATTAATATTTGTTAAACATTGTATTCAGTATTGGATATTAGATTCATGTTAAATATGTTTGTGTCTCATAGAATTGAGCTTAAAAAATCCAATATTACTATTGTTTTATTTTATTTGACACTTAGTAAGTCTATTTTCAAAGAAATATTACTAAACTATTGCTTTGTACATTAATGAATGGTGGTTCAGGATTTTATAGCAATTACAAGAGGCATCTATGTTTATGAAATACCTCTTATTATAAAAGTTTTTTCCAAGTTACCACAATTATTGTCATTTCTTTTCTTTCTTTCTTTTTTTTTTTTTTTTTTACTTATGGGATATATGAGGTGCAGCTCTTAGGGGAAAGATAGCAGTAATCTTGAGGTCCCCTGACCTTAGAGTCCTATTATTCTAATAAACTGTCAATGATTCTAAATTCTCCTGATCTTAGGAATATGATAGTATAGTCCTATAAGTATTGCTGATTGTCAGATAGACAATCTTTTGGTCAGTGATAACCACGTTTCTGAAACAATAGTGAATAGACCACCCCTCAATCTTACCTGTATGACATAAAATTAACAAAGAAGTAACATGGCTCTAACTTTATCCTATAAATTTATACTCTTGCTCCTGGTTCTCTGCTTAATTCTTTTAGAACTTATCCTGCTTCAATTGACATTACAATTATAATAAACTCTGCCCTTTGACTTAGAGATGGGTTCAAGCCTGCAAATTCTTTTTAGACATTTCATGACACTGGTCTGTAACCCAACCTTTTGGGATCCTTTTAAACTTCAAAAATTACCAAATTTAAAAAAAAATTAAAATTACCAAATTTTATAAATATAATGACTTTGAGAATTTTAGGTTTAGAAAGTTATGACCTGTTCTCAAAGCACTGCAGATTTTTTTTTCTTTTTTTTTTTTTTAAGTAGGGGATAACATGTGTTATATTCAGTCCTACAGAAAAGTCAGTATTATCAGATATACATATAAATGACATAGTAGAAGATTGATTAAGAAATTTCCATATTCTTGGACCCCAGCCAATTTTCCTTTCACACTAGATAATAGAGAACAAAAGGGTTGGCATTGGTAATATTTTGCATATTTATTACTGATAGTCCCAAGTCAGAGATCCTTTTGAATATATATTCTTTCTGTTGAAAAGCCCCACTATGATAATGAAATGTCATATATCTGATTATAGAATACATCTGTTTTCCCAGAATGTTAGGGAATATCACTTAAAGTTTCATTTCATTCAGATTTGAATGAAATTTAACATTTTCTAATCATTGAAATATGCTATTCAGTTAAAATAAAATACCAATGATATTAAAAGAAGAAATTTATTAACTTTAATTTTCAACAATTGATTTGGCTATTATGAATGAAAATTGATTAATTGGCTCTCTTTCCTCTTCTAAATGTTCTTTCTTTCTGTTACTAAGTTTTTCTTTCTAAAGTCAATTTTTTGGTGGATGTTTTTAACATTTTAAATGCTTGGAATTAATAACCCTGAAAAGTTAAAATGTTGTTATTAATTTTCCATAAATGATAAATGATATGAAATGCATCATGTGGTCAAGAAGAAACAGATCCTAGAGTTTCCAGAAATAAGTATTCGTTAAAGGAAAAAAATATGTCCCACTAAATTGAATTTTGAGACACTATTAGAATTTTTCAGATGAGCATAAAATGGATATAATAGAGAATACTGAAGCAGGAACTACATGTTAGACATTGTGTAAAGTACCAGGGATACAAAGAAATAAACAACAACAAAAAGCTGTCCCTGCTCTCAAGTCTAGTGTGAGATATAAAGAATCTCCAGAAAACAAGATAAATACAAGATAAATTGAAAATAGTTTTAAAGGGACAGCATTAAGAATAATTAGGACTATGAAAGACTTCTTGAAGAAGTTAGTCATTTAATTTATGCTTCAAAGGATTCAGGGAAGCTATGATGCAGAAATAAGGAGGGAGAGCAAAAACACTCAGATTCTGAATCCTGAAGGTAGAATTTTGCATTTGAAGTAAATTACAGAGGCTGGTGTCACAAGATCACAGAGAACATGGAGGCGGAGTACCAAAAAAAAAAAAAAAAAAAAAAAAAAAGTCTAGATTATGAAAAGCTTTAAAAGCCAAATAGGATTTGATATTTGATTCTCTGGGTAATAGAGGGTCAAATGCTCCTTTGAGGTCTTTCTTTCCCCTACAGGAGAAAATTCCCAGAGAATATGAAGGCTAATTCTTGAGATTTAAATTAATCTTTTCCCTAAAAGGGAAGAAAAAGAAGGAAGAGAATGCCTGTGAAATTAAAGAAATATTGTTATTAAGCAGGAAAGAAAAAAAAGAAAACATGCATATGGACACTATCCAAGTTTAATTGAATAGGATTTCAGGTAATGGAAAGAAGGTGTTTGTATATCTTTTAAACAAAGGAAGATAAGGCATTTTGGGGGAAAGGTAGACTTAGTAAGGAATGAATCAGTGAGTCCCATTTCCAAGAGAGGGGAGAAGGGAATTCCAGGTATCAAGGCTTTGACCCTTTGATAACAAATCAGAAGACCTCCTTGATGATAAGCAGTTCTTATTTCAAGACTTGATAAGGAGATGCCTTAAGGATATTTTCCCATATAATGGGAAAGATAGGGAAATTTTTCCCATATAATGTTATATATCATATTATATTATTCTATGCTATGTTATATTATGCTATATTTGATTATTTTAAAATATACTACATTAAATTATATCATGTTATGGTAAATTATGTCATATTATAGTTTTATGTTTTATACTATGTTATACTACATTACATTAATGACCTTTACTAAATTATATTGTTAATTTCATTATATCTCTTATCTTCTATTCTTAATGATTATTGCTTGAATTCATGCAAAAGTTAGTCTGAGAAAAAAAAAATCACTTTCAAAAAAAAGATAAGGATGTCTAGAAATCACCAAATGACTTGGGGTCTGCTTCAAAGCTGGTATAAGCCCACTTGGCTTCACAGTTGTGATTCATCTGCACATCCAGCTAGGTTTACTTTCAGTCACTGCATATAATAGTCTCTCTAAAATGTAATGTTCTCTGTTGAAGTTTTCTTAGAGTCTCTGGGAGCAGTCTTAGTTTCAGTTCAGTAATCATCAAAAATGTAACCAGGTGTTAAAGTCCAAATCCTTTATTGTTTCTTTCAAAGTCGTATCCCCTTTACTTGGGGCTTGGCTAGTTTTATGGAGGCCTTCTGGAGTCTTGGTTTCAGTGGAGAAGCAAAGGAGGAGAGCTTGACACCAAGGCAGTATGAGAAGGGATGAATCTGTCTGAGTCCAAGGGCTTGGGCTTGGGCTCCAGCCTTTAGCCTCTAGCCTTCCATCTGCTTGTCCCGAATCTCCCTAGCTGAGGCTTCTAGCTTATAAACTCCACACTGAGTACATACCAATCATTATATCACTAGGAAACCATTATTTGTTGTAGGATTAAATCAATGCTAAACTAGATTTAACCATTGTCTCCTCAATTCCACTTAGTACCTTGTTTCAAGTTCTGGCCCATAACATCTATTGAACTATGCTAAATTAGATAACTATTGTCTCTATCAATTTCACTGACTTAGTACCTTGTAAGCATCCTTTGTTAAAAGTTCAAAATTCTGGCCCATAACAACTGCAAAATATTATTGAAATGTCAAGCCATTTTGTTTAACTAATATGCCTAATTCTCATGCAACTTTGTTTTGGTTATATGGATAATTGAGGAGTTCAAGCAGGTCAAAGTAGTATATTCATTTACAGATGCACTTGTACTCTGAAGTTTATTGAATAGGAGGAAATGCCATGAATGAATTTTTCAGCTGAGTGGAGGTTAGTTAGGAATAGAGAAAAAAACTTAAACAAACCCGATATTATTGGGATAGTCTAGGTTTTAAGTGATGATAAGCATCATGATGGTTATTGTGACAGAATAAATTATGAAAGCAGAAACAATAGAATTTGGTAATAGATTAAACATGATGGGAGAGAGAAAGTGAGGAATCTATGATGTGTTTTGGTAACTGATAGAATGGTGGTGCTCTTAATAGTAATAGAAAAGTTGGAAAGAAAGAAGGATATGAAAGAGAATGAAGATGAGTTCAGTTTTATACATCTTGAGCTAAGATTTCTAATAGATAATTAGAGATGCAGGAAGTTAGAGAGTTTATGTCTAGACAAGTAGACTTGTGAATCATCAAGATAAAAAAAAAATTTTTTGAAACTATGGTATCTGACATCACCAAGTAAATTATTTTAAAGAGAGAAAAGAAGACCCTGGACAGTGCCTTGGAGGGATGCGCACAATTATGACATCAATAGGATATGAATGAAGATTCAGCAAAAGAGACAGAGCAGTGGTCAAGCATGTAGAAGAATTAGAAAAAAGTGCCAGGAAAATCTAGAGAGAAGAGATATTGTCAGAATAAAAATAAAGGTATATTGGGGCAGCAAAAATTCAAGCACAATTAATTTATTAGACTAGGAGTAGTCAATAAATAGGGTGAATGACTCTTTATTAGTCAAAAAACTGAAGAGAAAGGTGATAAAAACAATGATAGGACAAAATCTTGAGCAAATCTGATTAGCCAGAAAGTTAAAAAAACAAACAAACAAGTAAACAAACAACAACAAAAAAAAAACTTCTGATATTACATTTGCTTCAATTCAGAAGACTAAAGTAACACAATTTCAGTGGGGAAGTGATAACTATCCTCTCCATTACATACCTCATTGAGAAATGAGATCAGTTTTCAGGTGACTGAAAAGTCTGCACATGATGAGAGTTGCTACAACTATTTAAATGGATTAGATTGACCTTTAGTTTATCCAGTATGTGGGTTGTTGGTGATGTTCAAAAGGTAGATATACAGGTTTTAATCTAACAGTGAACATACTAATTACAAGAATGTTGACCCAAATGTTTTCCTGAAAAAATTACAAAGAAGGGGAATTACTAAATCTAGCTTTAACATGATGATAAGCATCATGGCGATTGTGTCAGAAGAGAAATTATGAAGGTAGAAAGAATAGAATTTGGCAGTAGATTAAACATGGTGGCAGAGAGAGAGTGAGGAATCTAGGATGGTGTTACGTTTTCATGACTGATAGAATGGTGGTGCCTTTACTACTAACTGAGAAGTTGACAAGAAAGAAGGTTATGAAAAGAGGGGGAAGATGAGTCTTAAAATAGAATTAAAAATCAGCTTTTAATTTCACACTATCAAGGAAAAGAGGAGGAACTACGGAGTTATAGAGAAGCTAGAGAAATGTCAAGAATGATCACTGAGGTCAAGAAGCAAGATCAAGAAAAGGCCATTAGAGTTAACAAGTAGAGATTGTTAATAATTTTGCTAATAATCCTTGTATTCCTTGCATTGAAAAAAATTATCTTGATTCCACAGATAGTGTATCTAATCAGGAGGCCATTCTATAGATGTCAACCATCTTATATTTTTCCAATAAAAGAACCTATTTGTCACCCACTTCTTTGTAGGTTCATTTAGAACTGCCCACCTTACAGAAGCAAATTCTCTTGGAACTTAGCCTGCCTTCTGGCATCTTTACCCTTATTAATGGTTAAATCTCCATTTTGGAAATTAGCCTTTTTGATTTAAAGATGTTCTTTAGAGATGTATAATGATACTGGCCTCAAGTCATATTTTTTTTTTTTTGTTTAATCCTGCACTCCCAAAATTCATAAAGGGAGAGTCCTTGAAACCCAATATATTTTACTTGATTACAGTCATGTATCCAGTACTGGGCTCACTGTCTTATAATTTTTAAGTATTTCATAACTTTTCTCACAAACATCCAATCTTTTTCCAGAATAGTTACACTCAATTGAGAACTCCACCAATTGTTTATTTGTGTTGTTTTTTCCCATGGTGTATCAATTCTTGATATAATTTATCATTTTTGAGAATTAAGATTACATGGTGGATATCTCAAGTCAGAACACTTGGATTCTAATCCTGGCTTTAGCACAAAGTAATTACCACTAAGCAAGTCACTTAATTCTCTCACTATTTAGGTAACTCTTGAGGATTATGAGTTGTAAAAATAGGAGATCTCAGAGGTAGAGGACAATCAAATAATCTTTGCCATTTACATGGCTGTAAGGTAAAATTAAATTGTTTTAATTTTCCTTTCCCCGTGAAACATTTTTCATATAGTTTTTGGTAGATTACATTTGAAAATTTGTCAATATCCTTTGACCACTATGTAATTGGAAATGTCTTTGAAATCACTCAAACTGTGCCAGTTCCCCATGTATTTTGAACATTTTATCACCTATTTCTTTCAAAACTTTTTTTTTAATAACTTGAAAAGTTTTATTATCCTTTTTGTTTTTTGTTTTTCAGTGGTGTCTGATTCTGTCACTCATATTGAGTTTTCTTGGCAAAGGTACTGGAATTGTTTGCCCTGACTTCTCAACTTAATTTTACAGATGAGGAAAATCAGGCAAAGAGGGTTAAGTGAGTTGTCCAGAATTACAAGTGACAAAGGCCAGATTTGATTTTTTGAATATGAATTTTACTGACTGTAGACCTGACAAGGAAGATATGAAACTTTCTAAAACTCCTTTAGGGAGAAAGTCTCCTTCAATTCTGGCCTCTGACCTCAGGATAAACAGCTTCATTCTGTTATCTAGGTAGGACTGGTTGAGTCCTGAACTGGAGAATTCCAACCCCATTGATTTGGAGAAACATCCATTCAATTCTAAATTTTTTTATTTAATTCCAGCTCAAGCTGAAACCCAGCTCCATCAAGATTAAAAACTCCAACTTGTAGCTAAGGCTTCTATTATAAAAGAGCCAATTTTAAACTCACTCCTTGAAGAGGACCTAATATGCCATGCCAAGGAAACTCTCTCTCTTCCTGGCATAGCAGCAAATTCTGGCTGCTAGAATGATATTCTCTTTCAGCATTTCCCTCTCTTAACTCTCTTGCCTAAGATTTTATACCTCTCTGTCAAGACTTCTCTACCAGAAACTATACTTCTCTGCCAGGACTCCTCTACTACTTATTCCTACTGTTGGGACCTTGCTACTAAGGGATTCAGCCTTTCTATTCATGCATAGCAAAGGCTGATTTCTAAATACCAACAATAAACTTTTTATCAGTCTAGCTTTTTGGGTTTTAGGAACTGATAGAAGATCTATAAATTCCTATTTATGCTTATAAATTCTCATTATTGTATTAGAGAAAAGCACTAATCAAATAAAATGGTATCAAAAAGAGCCTATAAAAGGTTACTTTGAGGAGCTCATGAAATTAGATTCTTTGATTATAACTGTGCTCATTTATCTTTGAAAATAGCCACAAGAACTGGAGCAACTGGATAACTATAATATCATGGCTGTCTTCAACAATGAGATGATTCAGGGGCAGCTAGGTGGCACAGTGGATAGAGCACCAGCCCTGAATTCCAGGAGGACCTAAGTTCAAATCTGGTCTCAGACACTTAACACTTCCTAGCTGTGTGACCCTCTGCAAGTCACTTAACCCCAGCCTCAGGGAAAAACAAAAAAAAAAAAAAAAACAAAAAAAAAAAAACAAAAATAAAACAAAACAAACAAAAAAAAAAAAACAATGAGATGATTCAAACCAGTTCTAATTGTTCAGTGATGAAAAGAGCCATATACACTCAGAGAGAGGATTGTGGGAACTAAATGATTACCACAGCATAGAATTTTCACCTTTTCTGTTGATTTTTGCTTGCATTTTGTTTTCTTTCTCAGCTGTTTTTTTTTTCCTTCTTGATCTCATTTTTCTTATGCAGTAATATAAATATATAAATATATTGGATGTAACATATATTTTATATATTTAACATATAAGGACTACCTTATATCTGGGGGGGAAGGAGGGAAACATTTGGAACAGAAAGTTTTGTGAGGGTCAATGTTGAAAAATTACCCATGCATATGTTTTATAAATAAAAAGCTTTAATAAAATTAAAAGAGAAAAGAAAAGAAAAGAACCACAAGAACTGGATCAACTGGATAACTATACTATCATTTGCAGTCAGTTTTTTTTTTTCCATTACAAGTGTAAAGACATAGGGTCAGTATGTTTGGCATGAATCTTTAATCATTTGAAGTCACAAAATGTGAAGAAAATTATTATTAATCTTAATTTTCCAAAATGTTTTCACTGCATTTAAGTTTATACAGTGGAATGAACACTAAGTGAATATTTTATGATTTCATTTCAAATCTCATTATAATAATAGCTTATTACCTTCCTCAAACACTTGACAGTTTTCATAGTAGAGATGCTATAACAGTTTATTTTTTAAATTTTAATAATTAAATTAAATTTTAATAATTAAACTTTGAGAATTAGATTCCAAATAGTATTTCTCAAAACAAAAAGAAAAACCAAGATTCCAATGTGTTTATTATATTTCTCTCAATATTACATATAAAGAGGTATTATAGGTGTATATATATAATAGGTATACCTCTTTTGGTTTATATGAAAAATATCTTTAAAGTAAATTGATATATTATAGTTAATATTTCATGATGCTAAGATAAATTCATATGGTGTTTTCAAGACACCTTCAACAGAGCATCCTGCAATCTGCACATCTCATTTAAAATAGTTTTTCTAAAATACTTTAAAAAGACAAATGAATTGTATTTTCACATTTTTATCCATGCCAAACCACCCATGCTTCAGAGGATTTATTCAATAAATTTTCTCAGAAACTAACCCCCCCCAAAGGTCCATATGTCCAAAATGCAATACCTTCTCTATGTACTGTTGAAAAATTTCTATGACTTTGATAAACTTTAACCTCCTTATGATTTCTATAAGATTTCATGAAAAATGCTGTTGAGACAATATCTTACAAATATTAGATGCTTAATGGATGTTCTTTGAATCAAACTGAAGGAGGGAGAGTGAATGTAAAACCTTGCTCTCAATGCTGAATAGAAGGCATGGCACTACAATTTGACTATGTGTTGATTTGGTGAATATGTCTGTGATTTCTTGGGGAGAAATTCCATTATTTCTTAATTCTATGTTACATTAAAATGTTTTTCTTTTTGGTTGTTGTTAGTTTCTTTTGGAGTCTGGATTTATGGATAAAAGAAATAGACATATATAAGATCTTGGAAGAAAATTTCTAAGTTCATTACATAGCTTAAATAGAAAGAGAAATAGAGAGCAAAAGAAAGTATTTCACTAAGAGCAGCACTTAGTAATACTAAAAGTATTCATCTTGATTAAATTGGTCATCTCCTACCTAGGTTAAAGCTTATTTGTAGAGTCTTTCAAACTTGTTGATTGGATGATATATAATTTTATAACAAAACTGACACTTTAAAAGAAATAGAGTATATACAAAAATATGAAATAAGCAAGTTATTAGAACACAAAATGTTAATCTTAAATTACACAACCTCAGAATAAGAAGTCAGTTTGTCAATAAAAGAACAAACAAGAGTGAGGGAGTGTGGGGACAAATCATCTGGAACTTATTCATATGCATTTTAGAGGTAAATAGTATCACACTTTTAGAAAACAATTAATACCTACATTATAGAAATTATTTTTAAAAACTTGACTATGAAAATCTGTCAAACTTTTTACTATGGAAATATAATCATTTACCAACTAACCAAGAGAAAAAAATAAATGCAAGAAATAACTAGAACATTTATTTATATTAATTCAAAGTGTTTAAATGAAATCCTAATGAGAAAGACAATAGCAATTTGTCCAAGGAAAATTTACTTTGATCAATCTGAACATCTATTAAGGTCATAAAGACAGTTTAACATGAGGAAAACAATATGATTCATCATATTAAAAATACAAATTTCTCAAATGACTCACTAATATATCAATAGATGTGGGGAAAGACCTTTGATAAATTCTACTGGTTTATGCTGAAATCTTTTAAAAGCTTCTGCAGAAAAAAGACTTATTCTAAATATGATTTTTAAAACCATATGAAATGAAATAAACATAACTTCCCCCAGTAAATGTAAGAATAAAGCAGAAATGATTCCTTTATCTGTTATTACATTATAGTTCTAGAAATGATAGTAATGGACATATTACAGTAGAAGGAAATTCATCTTTATAGCCACAAAGATTTGAAAAAAAGGAAAAATGCTTAAACAATTATATAGAATAAGGAGTGAACATACACTGCAAATTCCTGAATAATCCCAAAGAATCAACATCACTTCTTAATGATAAAAATAAAATTCTGGAGAATAATAGAAAGGGAAGTCCCATTCAAAACAATTATAAAAATATATAAAATTTCTAGGAATCAATCCACCAAGTCAAATATAATACTTTCAAAATATTATAGAAATTTTTAAAAATCTCAAATAATTGGATGAATATTCAGGTACTCATGAATAAGATTCATGTGCACCTGAAAAAAATAAAAGTTAATGTTATGAACATTAATTTACATATTCAGCAAACTACCCAATTATCAAAGGAATATTTTGCAGTTAGGAAAAATGGCAAAAATTATTTGAAGTTATTTATTCATTCATTCATTTATTTATGTATTTTTATTAAAGCTTTTTATTTTTGAAAATGTATGAACTGTATGAACTATTTTTCAACATTAGCCATTGCAAAATCTTGTGTTCCAATTTCTCCCTCTTTCCCCCATGCTTTTCCTAGATGGAAGTAGTCCAATATAAGTTAAACATGGTAGAAATATATGTTAAATTGATTATATGCATACATATTTATACAATTATCTTGCCTCCCAAGAAAAATCAAATCAAACCAGTAAAATGAGAGAGAGGCAGAGAGAGAGAGAGAGAGGAGAGAGAGAGAGAGAGAGAGAGAGAGAGAGAGAGAGAGAGAGAGAGAGAGAGAGAGAGAGAGAGAGAGAGAGAAGCAAAATAAAATGCAAGCAAAGAACAACAAAATGAGTGAAAATGCTATGTTGTGGTCCATGCTCAGTTCCTACAGTCCTCTCTGGGTGTAGATGGCTCTCTTTATCACTGAACAATTGGAACTGGTTTGAAACATCTCTTTGTTGAGGAGAGTCACGTCCTTGTCCTTTAGAATTGATCATCGCATAATCTTGTTGTTGCTGTGTATACTACTTTCCTGTTCATTTCACTTAGCCTCAATTTATGTAAGTCTTTCCAAGTGTCTCTTAATTCATCCTGCTGGTGGTTCCTTACAGAACAATAATATTCTATAACAAACCATGATTATTAAGCCATTCTCCAATTAATGGGTATCCATTCATTTTCCAGTTACTTGCCACTACAAAAAGAGGTGCCACAAACATTTTTGCACCTATGGGTCTCTTTTCATACTTTAAGTTCTCTTTGGGATATAAGCCCAGAAGAAACACTGATGGATCAAAGGATATAGACAGTTTGATAACTTTTTGAGCATAGCTCCAAATTGTTCTCTGGAATGGTTGGATCTGTTCACAGTTTCACCAATAATGTATTAGTGTCCCAGTATTGTGACATCCCCTCCAACATTTGTCATCTTTTCCTGTCATCTTAGCCAATCTGATAGGTATGTAGGGATATCTCAGAGTTGTCTTAATTTGCATTTCTCTGATCAATTGTAATTTGGTTTCAATTTCTTCATTTGAAAATTGTCTGTTCATATTCTTTGACCATTTATCACTTGGAGAATGGCTTGATTTCTTATAAATTAGAATCAATTCTCTATATATTTTAGAAATGAGGCCTTTATCAAAACCTTTGAATATAAAAAAAAGTTTTCCAATTTATTGCTTCCTTCCTAATCTTTTCTGCATTAGTTTTGTTTGTACAAAACTTTTTAACTTAATATAATCAAAATTATCTATTTTGCTATCAATAATTATCTCCAGTTCTTCTTTGGTCACAAATTTCTTTCTCCTCCACAGATCTGAGAGGTAAATTATCCTATGTCCTTATAATTTGTTTATAATATTATTTTTTATATCTAGATCATGAACTCATTTTTGACCTTATCTTGATATTTGGTGTTATGGGAAACCTCACCCGGCCCGGACACGGAAAGGATTGACAGATTGATTGATAGCTCTTTCTCAATTCTGTGGTTAGTTTCTGCCATACATCAAATGATGAATTTTTATCTGCAAAGCTAGGGTACTAGCACTAGAATACTAGAGTCATTGACTTTTTTGTCCTGTGAATCTAACCTATTCCACTGATAGACTACTCTATTTCTTACCCAGTACCAAATGGTTTTGTTGATCTCTGCTTTATAATATGGGGGGGGGGGAGGAGAAAAGGGAAAGGGGAAGCTAAATAGAAAGGGAAAGAGAAATAGTAGTGGAAAGACATAAGAAAGGGGGAACATCTCTAAAGGGAGAGGATTGCTTGAGACAAGTAGTACTCATAAGTAAAATACTGGGGAAGAGGGAAAGGAAAGAGGAAAGTATAATTTGAAGTTAACAAGATGGTGGGAAATACAGAATTAAATGTGAATGGGGTGAACTCTTGCATAAAACATAAGTGGATAGCAGTCTGGATTAAAAGCCAGAATCCTATGATATATTGTTTACAAGAAACAAATTTAAACCACTGTGATACCTATGGAGTAAAGATAAAAAAGCTGGAGAAGAATCAATTACTCTTCAGGTGAAGTAAAAAAAAAAAAAAAAAAAAAAAAAAGCAAAAAAGGAGGAGTAGTCTTCCTGATCTTAGATCAAGTAAAAGCAAAAATTGATCTAATCTAATTAAAAGAGATAAGGAAGGAAAGTATATCTTGCTAAAGGTTATCATAGATAATAAAGCAATATCAATGTTAAATATATATGCTCTAAGTGGTGTAGCATCTAAATTCCTAAAGGAAAAGTTAAGAGAATTGCAAGAAGAAATTGACAGCAAAATTATAATAGTGGGAGAGCTCAATCATGCTCTTTCAGAACTAGATAAATCAAGCCACAAAATAAATAAGAAAGAAGTTAAAGAGGTAAAAAGAATACTAGAAAAAAATAGCTATGATAGATCTTCAGAGAAAATTGAATGGAGACAGAAAGGAGTACACTTTCTTCTTGGCAGTTCATGGAACCTATATAAAAACTGACCATATATTAAGACATAAAGACCTCAAAAGCAAATGCAGATAGGCAGAAATAGTAAATGCATTTTTTCATATCACGATGCAATAAAAATTATATTCAATAAAGGCCCAGGGGAAAATATATCAAAAATTGGAAAGTAAATAATCTCATCCTAAAGAGTGAATGGGTAACACAATAATTTTATCCAAAAGAATGACAATAAATATATAACAAAATATATAACATATATATAATATAATATATAAATTTATAACAAAATCTGTGGGATGCAGCCAAAATGGCAATAAGAGGAAATTTTATATCTCTAGATGCTTACTTGCATAAAATAGAGAATAAGAAGTTCAATAAATTGGGCTTGCAACTAAAAAAGCTAGAAAAAGAACAAATTGACTCCCAACGAAATAACAAACTTGGAATTCTAAAAATGAAAGGAAAATCAATAAAATTGAAACAAAAAAAAATTGAATTAATAAATAAAACTAAGAGTTGGTTTTATGAAAAAAAAAACAAACAAATTTGATCAACCTTTGGTTAAATTGATTAGAAAAAAAATAAAGAGAAAAATGTAATTGTTAGTCTCAAAAATGAAAAGGGAGAACTATGCATCAATGAAGAGGAAACTAGAGGCTTTTCAGATTTTAGTTTCAGTGTTCTCAACAGGCCAGCTTGCCACCATTTCTCTGTTTTCCTTCATTCTGCCCAACTGAATCCTGGCTTCTCAATCTCCCAGAGTCCCCTTTGGCCCTGAGAGCTTCTTGCTTATGTGCTGCACAATGAGTATACTCCAATCATTACATCACTAGGAAACCATTGTTTGTGGTAGTATTAAATCAATGCTTAATTCGATTTAATCACTGTCTCCTCAATTCCATTTAGTACCTTATTTCAAGTTCTGGCCCATAATATCTCCTTGCAGGATCAGACCAATCATACTGAACCATGCTAAATTAGATAACTATTGTCTCTATCAATTCCATTGTCTTAGTACCTTGTAAGAATCCAAACAGTTAGGTTCACAGAACAAAATAGCCAATGACTATAAAAATCTAGTATTTGACAAAACCCAAAGCCCAAACTTTTGGGATAAGAATTCACTCTTTGACAAAAACTGCTGAGAAAATTGGAAATTAATATGGCACAAAGTAGACATAGACCTACACCTAACATCATTTATCAAGATAAGGTCAAAATGGTTTCATGATCTAGACATAAAGGATGATATTATAAACAAATTAGAAGAATATACTTACCTCTCAGATTTGTGGAGGAGGAAGGAATTTTTTACTAAAAAAGAATTAGAGGCCATTCTTGATCATAAAACAGATAATTTTGATTTTATTAATTAAAAAGTTTTTTTTAAATAAAACTAATGCAGACAAGATTAGAAGGGAAGCAATAAACTGCAAAACATTTTTATATCCAAAGGATTTGTTAAAGACTTCATTTCTAAAATATATAGAGAATTGACTCAAATTTATAATAGTTTAAGCCATTCTCAAAGTGACAAAAGTTCAAAGGATATGAACAATTTTCAGATGAAGAAATTGAAACTATTTGTAGCCACTTGAAAAGGTACTCCAAATCACTATTGATCAGAGAAATGCAAATTAAGACAATTCTGAGATACTAGAGAACACCTGTCAGATTGGCTAAGATGACAAGAAAAGATAATGAGGAATGTTGGAGGGGATGTGGGAAAACTGGGACACTGATACATTTTTGGTGGAACTGTAAATGTATCTAACCATTCTGGAGAGCAGTTTGGAACTATGCTCAAAAAGTTATCAAACTGCCTACCCTTTGATCCAGCAATGCTTCTACTGGGATTATATGCCAAAGAGATCTTAAAGGAGGGAAAGGGACCCACATGTGCAAAAATGTTTGTGGCAGCCCTCTATATTGACAAGAAACTGGAAACTGAGTAGATGCCCATCAATTAGAAAATGGCTGAATAGGTTATGGTATATGAATGTTGTGGAATATTATTGTTTTATAAGGAACAACCAGAAGTATGATTTCAGATGGGCTTGGAGAGATTTACATGAACTAATTCAAAATGAAATGAGCAGAACCAGGAAATCATTATATTATATTTTTGGTTGCATTCCAAGTGCCTTTGCCTTTCAGATATCAGATTCCAGGCCCTTCATTCCTTTAAGGTAGAAGCTGCTAGATGCCATCTTTATTGTGTTGTTTTGGTATTTGAATTTTTTTTTATGGCTGTTTGCAATATTTTCCCTTGGTCTGATAGTTCTGAAATTTAGCCACTATATTCCTTGCATTGTAATGTTGGGCTCTCTTTCAAGGATATGTTAAGCGAATTCTTTCAATAGCTATTTTATTTTCTGATTCTAGAGCATCATGGCAGTTCTTTTTGATGATTTCCTGGAAAAAAATGTCTAGGCTCTTTTTTTCTTCATTGTTTTCAAGGAGTCTAATAATCCTTAGATTGTCTCTCCTAGATCTATTTTCTAGGTTTTCTAGGTCAATTGTTTTTCTAAGTAGGTATTTTGCATTTTCTTCTTTTTTTTTTTTTTTTTTTTTTTGCTTTTGCTTGACTGATTCTTGATGTCTCATTGATTCAGTAATTTCCATTTCTTCAGTTCTAATTTTTAGTGAATTATTTTCTTGTTACTTTTTAAAAAAATTGCCCAATTGAATTTTTAAATGAGTTGTTTTGTTATATGGATTTTTTTCCATTTTACAAATTCTATTTTAAAGGGAGTTGTTTTCTTTTTGCAATTTGTCAGATCATTTTTTTTTCTTTTTTATTATATATATTTTTATAATATTATCCCTTGTATTGTATTCATTTTTCCAAATTATCCCCCCCTCTTTCTACTCCCTCCCCCCAATGACAGGCAATCCCATACATTTTACATGTGTTACAATATAACCTAGATACAATACATGTGTGTAAATATCATTTTCTTGTTGCACAATAAATATAAGATTCCAAAGGTACATGCAACCCGGGCAGACAGATATTAGTGCTAACAATTTACATTCACTTCCCAGTGTTTCTTCTCTGGGTATAGCTACCTCTGTCCATCATTGATCAACTGAAAGTGAGTTGGCTCTTCTTTATGATGAAGATTTCCACTTCCATCAGAATACATTCTCATACAGTATTGTTGTTGAAGTGTACAGTGATCTTCTGGTTCTGCTCATTCCACTCAGCATCAGTTGATGTAAGTCTCTCCAAGCCTCTCTGTATTCCTCCTGCTGGTCATTTCTTACAGAGCAATAATATTCCATAACATTCATATACCATAATTTACCCAACCATTCTCCAACTGGTGGACATCCATTCATCTTCCAGTTTCTAGCTACAATAAAAAGAAGAGCTGGCACAAACATTTTGGCACATACAAGTCTCTTTCCACTCTTTAGTATTTCTTTGGGATGTAAGCCCAGTAGTAGTACTGCTGGGTCAAAAGGTATGCACAGTTTGATAACTTTTTGGGCATAGTTCCAAATTGCTCTCCAGAATGGCTGGATTCTTTCGCAACTCCACCAGCAATGTATCAGTGTCCCAGTTTTCCCACATACCCTCCAACATTCATCATTATTTGTTCCTGTCATCTTAGCCAATCTGACAGGTGTGTAGTGGTATCTCAGAGTTGTCTTAATTTGCATTTCTCTGATCAGTAGTGATTTGGAACACTCTTTCATATGAGTGGATATAGTTTCAATTTCTTCATCTGAGAATTGTCTGTTCATATCCTTTGACCATTTAATAATTGAAGAATGGTTTGGTTTCCTATAAATCAGGGTCAGTTCTCTATATATTTGAGACCTTTGTCAGAACCTTTCCTTTTAAAAATATTTTCCCAATTTGTTACTTCCCTTCTAATCTTGTTTGCATTAGTATTGTTTGTACAGAAACTTTTTAGTTTGATGTAATCAAAATCTTCTATTTTGTGATTAATAATGATCTTTAATTCTCCTCTGGTCATAAATTCCTTCCTCCTCCACAGGTCGGAGAGGTAGACTATCCTCTGTTCCTCTAATCTATTTTTGATCTCGTTCTTTATGCCTAAATCATGGACCCATTTTGATCTTATCTTGGTATATGGTGTTAAGTGTGGATCCATATCTAATTTCTACCATATTAATTTCCAGTTTTCCCAACAGTTTTTTCCAAATAATGAATTTTTATCCCTAATGTTGGTATCTTTGGGTTTGTCAAAGATTAGATTGCTATAGATGTACCCTTTTTTGTCCTTTGTATCTAATCTGTTCCACTGATCTACCGGTCTATTTCTTAGCCAATACCAAATGGTTTTGGTCACTGCTGCTATATAATATAGCTTTAGATCAGGTACACTTAGACCACCTTCCTCTGAGTTTGTTTTTTTTTTTCATTAGTTCCCTTGCAATTCTCGACCTTTTATTCTTCCATATGAATTTTGTTATTATTTTTTCTAGGTCATTAAAATAGTTTCTTGGGAGTCTGATTGGTATAGCATTAAATAAATAGATTAGTTTGGGGAGTATTGTCATCTTTATTATATTCGCTCAGCCTATCCAAGAGCACTGAATGTCTTTCCAATTATTTAAATCTGACATTATTTTTGTGGCAAGTGTTTTGTAATTTTTCTCATATAATTCCTGACTTTTCTTTGGTAGATGGATTCCCAAATACTTTATACTCTCAACATTTGTTTGGAATGGAATTTCTCTTTGTATCTCTTGCTGTTGCATTTTGTTAGTGATATATAAAAATGCTGAGGATTTATGTGGATTTATTTGTATCCTGCCACTTTGCTGAAATTTTGAATTATTTTTAATACCTTTTTAGCAGATTCTTTGGGATTCTCTAAGTATACCATCATGTCATCTGCAAAGAGTGATAGTTTGATTTCCTCATTTCCTACTCTAATTCCTTGAATCTCTTTCTCGGCTCTTATTGCTGAGGCTAGCATGTCTAGTACTATATTGAATAATAATGGTGATAGTGGGCAACCTTGTTTCACTCCTGATCTTACTGGGAAAGGTTGCAGTTTATTTCTATTGAATATTATGCTTACTGACGGTCTTAAATATATGCTCCTGATTATTCTAAGGAATAGTCCATTTATTCCTATACTCTCAAGAGTTTTTAGTAGGAATGGATGTTGGATTTTGTCAAATGCTTTTTCTGCATCTATTGAGATGATCATATGGTTCTTATTAATTTGATTATTAATATGGTCAATTATATTAATGGTTTTCCTAATATTAAACCAGCGCTGCATTCCTGTTATAAATCCTACTTGATCATAGTGTATTATCCTGGAGATGATTTTCTGAAGTCTTTTTGCTAATATCTTATTTAAGATTTTAGCATCAATATTCATTAAGGAAATTGGTCTATAATTTTCTTTCTCAGTTTTCGATTGACCTGGTTTAGGTATCAGTACCATGTCTGTGTCATAAAAGGAGTTTGGTAGGACTCCTTCATCCCCTATTTTTTCAAATAATTTATATAACATTGGGACTAATTGTTCTTTAAATGTTTGGTAGAATTCACATGTAAATCCATCTGGTCCTGGAGATTTTTTCCTGGGGAGTTGATTAATAGCTTGTTCTATTTCTTTTTCTGAAATGAGACTATTTAAGCAATTTATCTCCTCCTCTGTTAATCTAGGGAGCCTATATTTTTGGAGGAAGTCATCCATTTCACTTAAGTTATCAAATTTATTGGCATAAAGTTGGGCAAAGTAACTCCTTATTATTTCTCTAATTTCCTCTTCATTGGTGGAAAGATCCCCCTTTTCATTTGTAAGACTAACAATTTGATTATCTGATCAAATTTACCAAAGGTTTATCTATTTTATTGGCTTTTTCATAAAACCAACTATTGGTTTTATTTATTAATTCAATAGTTTTTTTACTTTCAATATTATTGATTTCTCCTTTTAATTTTTGTATTTCAAGTTTAATTTTTGATTGGGGGTTTTTAATTTGGTCTTTTCCTAGCTTTTTAAGTTGCAGGCCCAATTCGTTAATTTTCTCTTTCTCTATTTTCTTCAAATAAGCCTCTAAAGATATAAAATTTCCCCTTATTACTGCTTTAGCTGCATCCCACAGATTTTGGTATGATGTCTCATCATTGTCATTATCTTGGGTGAAATTATTAATTGTTTCTATAATTTGCTGTTTCACCCAGTCATTCTTTAAGATGAGATTGTTCATTTTCTAATTACTTTTTGTCCTATTTACCCCTAACTTTTTACTGAATGTAGCTTTTATTGCATTGCGATCTGAGAAGAAGGCATTTATTATTTCTGCCTTCCTACATTTAATTTTGAGATCTTTATGTCCTAATATATGGTCTATTTTTGTATAGGATCCATGAACTGCTGAGAAGAAAGTATATTCCTTTCTATTGCCATTCAGTTTTCTCCAAAGGTCTATCATACCTAGTTTTTCTAATGTTTTATTCACTTTTTTAATTTCTTTCTTATTTGTTTTGTGGTTTGATTTGTCTAAATCTGAGAGTGCAAGGTTGAGATCTCCCACTATTATAGTTTTACTGTCTATTTCTTCTTGCAATTCTCTTAAGTTTTCCTTTAGAAAGTTAGATGCTATGCCACTTGGTTCATATATGTTTAGTATTGATATGGCTTCATTATTTATGCTACCTTTCAGCAGGATATATTTTCCTTCCTTATCTTTTTTAACTAGATCAACTTCTGCTTTTGCTTGATCTGAGATAAGGATAGCTACCCCTGCTTTCTTGGCTTTACCTGAAGCATAATAGGCTCTGTTCCAACCTTTTACCTTTACTCTGTATGTATCTCCCTGCTTTAAGTGTGTTTCCTGCAGACAACATATTGTAGGGTTCTGATTTTTGATCCAATCTGCTAGAAAATTCTCTGAAAAACAAATATGTCAATTATTTACTCTTTGAGCCTCTTCTGATGAGAGTATGATTCACACAATGATTCTCCCCCTCACTAAATTCCCTCAGATATGGTGTATTTTCTATGCCTCTTCCTGGGATTTAGTTTCCCTCTTTTTATCATTCCTTCCCCTTTTTCTGAAACAAACTCCTTCCCTTTACTATACCCCCCTTTTTTTCTTTTATATCAGTAAAATCAAATTATCCATTAGTACTTTTTATATACCCACAACAGAGTTACAGTTCTCAAGGGTTCTGTGTACCTTTTTCTGTTTCTCTTCAGTCTTGTGGATGTAGATCAAATTTTTTGTTTAAGTCTGGTTTTTTTCTTAGAAACATATAGAATTTCTCTATTTTATTGAATGACCATCTTCTTCCATGGAAAAAGATGTTAAACTTAGCTGGCTGGTTCATTCTTGGTTGCAGTCCTTGATCTTTTGACTTACGGAATATCAGCTTCCAGGCCCTTCTATCTTTTAATGTGGAGGCAGCCAGATCTTGAGTGACCCTTAGTGTGGCACCTTGGTATTTAAATTGCTTTTTTCTAGCTGCTTGCATGATTTTCTCCTTTGTGTGGTAATTCCTGAGCTTAGCCACAATATTCCGTGGTGTTCTTTTTTTAGGGTCTATTTCAGAAGGAGTGTGATGAATTCTTTCCACATCTACTTTCCCTTCTGTTTCTATTATCTCTGGACAGTTCACTTTGATAATTTCCTGTAAAATAGAATCTAGGCTCTTTTTTTGGTCATAGTTTTTGGGAAGTCCAATGATCCGCAGCTTATGTCTCCTAGATCTATTTTCCAGGTCTATAGATTTTCCCAGTAAGTATTTGACATTATTCTCCAGCTTCTCATTTTTTTTTTTTTGTTTTTTGTTTTTTGTTTTGTTTGACTGATTCTTGGGTTCTTTGTGAATCATTCATTTCTATTTGTTCCATCCTGACTTTTAAGGAGTTATTTTCTTCTTTCACAGTTTTTAGTTCTTTTTGTAAATGCCCAATTTCATTTTTAAATGAATTATTTTAATGTATTGAATTTTTTTCCATTTCCCTAATTTTTTTTGAGAATTATTTTCTTTTTCCAATTCAGAAATTCTATTGTCTTGAGACTTTTTTATCTTTTCCAATTCAGAAATCCCACTTTCCTGTGATTTTTTAACCTTTTCTAATTCACTAATTTTGTTTCCCTGCAACTCCTGTGAATTCTTTATTTTTTCCAACTCCAATTTCAGGACGTTGTTATTCTCTATCATAGCTTCACTTTCCTTTCCCCACTTTTCTTCAAACTCTCTTAGCTTTATAATAGTTTCTTCAAGGAGAGAGTTATGTGATGGAGGGCAGGAATCATTCCCCTTTAGGTTGTTATCTGCTGACTCTCTGCTGTTAACTTCCTCGGGGTTGGATACATGCTCTTTCTCTGTGTAGAAGGAATCTATAGTTTTTCTTGGCTTTTTGCTCATACTTAAAAAATCTTTTGGGGTCTGTCCCTGGGGTAGGAAATTATTTATTTATTTCTTTACAAGATTCCTCCCAGACTGGATGGATGCAGCGGCCCCTGTGCCTGAGCTAAGAGAGAGCTCTGGGAGAGAGTTCCCCACCCCCTCCCTGGAAGTACCTCACAGGTGACTAGCACTGCTGTGCTTTGAGGGCACTGTGTTCTAGAGGCTTCCCTGAGGTTTGAGACTGAACAGTAAAGGCGACTCAAAGCCCAGCCTATGCGTCCCAGTGGAGAGTGGATGTCAGCAGCAGGTGACATGAAAAGCCCCTGCTCTCAAACTGGAAGTGTCTGCCCTGAAACCACGGTCCCTATTTCAAGGGTTCTGCTTCTCTGGGACTTCCGGGGCTGAGTTCTACCACCTTCAGCTGAGCTAGGCTGTGTGTGTTGCCTTGGGCTGTATCAGCCCACTTCTCAATCTCTTAACTACTCACAGGTGAAAGCTAGGGACCACACCCACAGTGCCGAGATTTCCTGAGTCACCCCCAGGATCCAGGAAGATCTAATCTATCTTTGAATTTTTAAAGTGGTTTAGATTTCTCCTCTGAACTGCTGTATTATAAGCAGAGAAGAGCTAACAGCCTTTGCCAGATTCCTTTATCTCAGTGGCTCTCTGATCCCAGAGCCCTTCCCAGCACAATCAGCACAGTGTGCTAGCACCCAGCCGTCTGTGCTGGCCTGTCTTCTTCCTCCCCTGAGAACTGACTTTTTCTGTTGAAACTCCAGATTCTCTTCAGCTGGTAAGTTGTGCTTCCAGTTCTTGTGGATTCTATCAGTCCAGCGCTATTTCTGAGGCTGATTTATCTAATTGGTTGTGAGGGAGTAAGGACGTTCACAGAGTCGTGTGTATCTTCTCCATCATCTTGGCTCCGCCTCCCAGATCAATTTTTTAAGGAGTTTTATGCTTTTTCCATTACACTAAGGCTATTTTGTAATGAATTTTCTTCAGATAATTTATGTGTTTTCTTTTCCAAACCCTCATGCGAAATTCTCATTTCCTTTCCCTGTTTTTTCTTCTAGCTCTCTCTTAAGATTTTAATTTTTTTTTCTTCTAATAGAACCTTGTGTGATGGGTACCAATTTATATGTCCCTTTGGGGCTTTATCTGGAGATGATCAACTTTTTTCCTCAGGGTTTGAAATCTGTCTTCTCTTTCACCATAAAAACTATCCAGTCAGTGTTCTTTTAGCTTTTTTAGTATTTTTTTTAAAGTTGAGATCTGTTTTCAGGGCAAAGGAGGTTGTTCAAGCTTCCTCTTCAAGAGCCAGTGACTATGCTGACTTAGTGCTAACTCACTCCCAGTGCTGTGTGGGTGTTAACAGGTCCTGTGCAATTCTGGCATTTTGGGATCAGTATAATTTTGAGTCTCCTTTTATATCTATTGAATATAGAAATTCATCAAAAAAAAAGAATATAAGATTAATTGTTTCATATTGAAAGGCAAGTATTAAGTTTTCATATTGAATGCACCAATATGGGATTTCCCATGAAATTGAAACAATTTTCAGGAGCAATATTAATGCAGATAAGGTAAAGAAAGTAGAATGGAAAAGAAAATCTTTGTATCAAATTTCTCAAAAAAGGGTTCTGTTTGAAACCATTAACAATAAATGGAAATTTATAAAACTAAATTATTTCATTCAATAGTTAAATGGTTAAAATATAGAAAAGGGTTTTGAAATTATGGTAAAATATTAATTAACATATAAGAGAATGCTCTAAATCATTGACAAAAAGACATGTAAATGAAACTGTCCTTAGATTCCATCTAACACTTATGAAATTGGAAAAGATGATAAAAATAAAATATTCAATGATGTCAAAAATAGACCCAATACATTAGTGATGATAGAATTAGGAATTATTCCCAATAACTGTTATTCTTGAACAACATCTAAGCATTTGGGGTTAAGTGATTTGACCAGCTAGAAAGTGTTAAGTGTCTGAGACCAGATTTGAAATCAGGTTTTCCTAATTTCAGGGACAGTGCTTTATTTACTGCACCATCTAGCTGTCACATATTCAGTTGCTTTTTAGCCATGTATGACTCTGTGGCCTCAACGTTGCTTTTGGTTTATTTTGTTTTATTTTATTTTTTCAATGATACAAAAAAACATATTTGCAAAAAAATTGCATTTCCTTCTATAGCTCATTTAACAGATGAGGAATTTTGGCAATTTGGGCTAAGTGACTTGCCATGCAGCTAAATAGCTAATAAATATATGAGGTTAAATTTGAACTCAGGAAGATGATTCTTTATCAGTTCATTGCTCCACCTAGCTGCCTGAAAATATCTATAACATTTTAGAGTTCTCTAGCCCAAAGAAGTCAAAAGACAAAAAGTAGAGTGATGTACACTTTTAAAAAATATAATAGTATTTTTCTGTATTGGTAATGAATGGAAAACAAAATCAATGTCCATTCATTGGGGAATGACTACACAGGTTTTTAATACATGAATGTAATGGAACATTACTATGCTCTAAGAATCCATAGCTATTATGATTACTGAGAAGCATGGAAAGACATATGAACTACTGAAAAGTACCAACAAACTAATGAAATAGAATGCTACCAAAATATATTGACTAAACTTGGCCTCAAAGACAAAATATGAAAAGTGACTTTCTCCCGTTTCTCTGAAGGATTGGTAGATCATGAATGTAGGATGTACTGCATTAATATCAGTTTTTCCTTTTGTTACTTTTGTGGAACTTTTTTATCTTTAATATGAAAAAAAGAGCTGCTTTTCTGGAAGAAGGGGAGTGGCTAGATAAAATGTAGATTGTAGATGATATAAAAATAGATGTAGCAATATTTTCTCCCAAGATTCATAGTTTTAACCTGGATTCTTTCACAAAAATCTGACTTTTCTTACAGTGCCAATAAAATTTCATATAGCTTTAGCATCTTTGGGGATATGCAAATGTTGCAGAAAAGGGAAATCATCTTATTGTGATTAGAAAGTTAGAATTTTGCTGGTTTAAAAATTTGTAGCGATTTTTGTGGTTATTTTTAAAGACATTTTACCATAATAATTAGATACTACATTAAGAAATAGACTGGAACCATCTAGATCAAAACTTTTTTAAAAGTCAAGAATGAGCAAAATCTTATTCTACTGCAAATATATTAAGCCATATAAGAATTAAATGAAAACATGTATGTGGATTCTGACTTTTCATTTGTCTAATATACTTTTCTTTTTCACCAAAACCTTTTTTCCAGTTTTTTTGCCAATTGAATAATAAAGAACATATATTGTTAATGTTCTTTCGTATTGATGGCATGTTTATATAGGCAACAGCTATCTGATGGAGTAAAAGAAACACAAAGATAAAGAAAATATACTTCAATTTGAAATAATTCCAAGCATACTTTTTGAAATATCATTTATTTATAACTTGTCTCCAATATGGCTTTATCTACATCCTCCATTCTGGGTACAATGTAGCCTATTTTAAGTGCCAACACAGCTCTTTATTTATTCTGTCATTTTATTAACTTTATCTTGTTTTGTTCTTTTTTTTTTTTTAAATTTTATATTACTTTTCCCCCAAAGCCTTCTGCCAAGATGACATATTATAAGATGTTTTAAAAAAACATACATACATACATACACACATACATAAACACACATACACAGGCACACACATGAGCCAGCAGGGCTCTTTCAAGTTCAAACATGTCTAGAATAAATGTGGGTTTTTAAAATTTCATGTCTGTCTACTTTGGAAACAGAAATAATGCAGTTATCTCTCAGTGTTGACTGCAAAGAATGGATGATCCCAGCTGCAATTTGAGTTTATTGAATGTTTTAGCCTGTTTATCAAACATTTTGGAGTCAGCAAAGTCTCATATATATTTGCCAATGAGTTTTCTCATCCATATTTAATTTCATATATATTTAAATATTGGATCTAGCCATAAGTTCTGATTTTATTTCTTTCTACTCTTAATTATTTTTTCATCTTTATTTCTAAGCTGGAAGAAATTCTAGTTTTACATGTGTATCTGTTTACAAATACACACATATTTAATAGGAAAAGTGCACTTAACTCATTAAATATTGTTTTATGGGACTCATTTTCTGATTGAGAGATGATAGGAATTCTTATAAAGCTTTATAGAGTTATTTACCAAAGGATAATTACCAAAGGAAAATAAAAGAACTAACACATAAACTAGAACATTTTAGTTATTTTAATAAACATATTCCATCTCATTTAATTCCTAATTAGAAAATCCAAGCTCCAAGACATCAACTATCCTTGATTCAAGAAATAGTGAAGGAATGAGGAATACACATTTGATGTTTTGAGTCTTCATCTATAAAGAAAAATGTCTATTAATGACATGAACAATATAGATAATCTGATAGATTACAGAGAACATATACAGATCAGACAGATTATAGCATATCTGACCCCCACAAAAGTAGCAAACTTTGATTAAATAATCACCAGTGCCTCATAGAAGTCTTTGAAAAAAAATCTATTTTGATATTTGCTATATCCATATTCTGTTGTGTTTTTAGTGTTTTTTGCATTTTTTAAAAGGAGAATTTTTAAGAAACCAATGTTACTTTAAAGCTTCCAGGTCCTTGGAGAATAAATTGCATTTTAAAGCATAAAGTAAAAAACCAGATCCAACTAAGAGCAACTATGATGCTTCAAGTAGGATCACAGCATAAATATTAAAGAAAAAAATATTTGTTAAAGGTATTTGTTTGTACAGATCTTTTCATTTAAAAGCTCACATCAGTTTAGAAGTATTGTTCCATCTTTCCCCCTCAAAAAACCTCCATAATTTCCAAAATCTCCAAAAAAATGTGAAATATGTAGTTGTTTCTTTTCAGGGTTTTACAAATAGGATAATCAGAATACATGAAAATGATGACATTTCCTCAAGATCCCATAGAAGAGTAAACTACATAGTATCTAGACCCATTTTTTTCTTTCTACTGAATTGGCTTCATATTTCCTCAATGTCTCCCATTGTTCTTCTAAGACCTTAGGAAATAAATATTGGTGATAGAAAATGAAATATATTTTTCTCTTATTAAATTACATCTGAAGATAATGATTAAGATCTTCATCAAATTGTATGATTTTGTTTATTTAAATTCTTTAGATTTACAAATTGTATCAAATGTTTTAATTGCAGCCCAATGGTTCATTAACACTTTTCCATTATCACTTATTTTCTTTTTTGAAATCTCTATATGGTATGGGTGGGGAGGATTGACAACAATGTTCTTATTTTCCAAAGTTATCTTTCTCTATTTCCATCTGTCTCTTCCCACTCCAGAAATCATTTCAGAAAAATATATTTGTTCAAATTTCTGCATTTTCTCACATTTTTGGGGGATGGCACTATCATCATTTTTTGGTCACAGTATTTAAAAACCAACTCATCTTTAATAGTCACATCTATACTTTAGAAAAAGACTCAGTAAAATTAAACTTAAGATATTTGGCCATGATCATACTGTTCTCTTGGACAATGAAGAAATCTTGCAAGAGTTGAGCACCCAGAATATCTCATAAATACCTCTTATCTTATTTTCTTGCATGATACTTTAGGCAGACTATTGAAATGATATGACAAGTATTCTTCCATCCCATATCTTTTACCAGCAACCCAGCCTTGTACATTCTTGAAAGATCTTTCTGTTTCATGGGTTATGACCACATCATTCTACTGCTCAAAAGCCTTCCATAACTTTGTATTTCCTAGCAAATAGTTGCTATATCCATTTGTATAGTTTACAAGGCCCTCCACAATCTGTTTCTAACCTCCTCTCTAAGTCTTTTTTTCCCACTACATATCCTTATTGATAGCTATATTTGTTTTTAGAGGATCTAGAATTGAATTACAGATTTTGTCTTTATTAACTAGAGTAACTTAAGTATTGTAGATATCAGTTTCCTTATCTGGGACAGAAAGGGTTAGATCATCTCTAAGGTCTCTTCATTTTAAGATTAAAATCTCCTAACAAAATTCGTGTTTTTTTTTTTTTTTTAACACCTGTACCTTTGCTTTTTCTGTTTTATATAACTATAATCCCTTTCCTTCCTGTAGCCACATATTGCTATTATAGTTAATTTTTCAAGGCTATTGTTTGTTTAAAATTTTCTTTTACTCAGCTTCCTCCTTTTATCTCCCTCATTCTACTTTTTTTTTCCCCCAAATTTTCTGCCTTGACCTAAAACATATATGATGGATCCTCTCCTGATTACAAATACCCCACATTTTTAGTAAGTCCCTAAATCCGTTGTCCATTATGCAAAAAATTTAGATTCTTTTAAGGATATGTCATATTTAGATAAGTGCATATTATCTCCTCTAATAGCTTCAATATAGCAGGGATTATTTCCTTTGTTCTTTTATTTTCTAGGGCTTAGGACTATGGATGACAAATAATGGGTACTTAATAAATGTTTGCTGATTAATTTTTATTTATTTTATTGTTTTCTTTAATTTTTGGTTATATATGTGCATTGATTATTTTCTTAATACACATTTCTTTATGAATCATGTTGGGAGAGAAAAATCAGAATAAAAGGAGAAAACCATAAGAGAAAAAAAAAACAGAAAAAGAAAAAAAAGTGAATATTAATATGTATTGATTTACATTCATTCTCCATCATTCTCTGGATACATTTTGCATTTATCTAAAATTTATTGGGATTGCTTTGGATCACTGAACTATTGAGGAGAACCAAGTCTTTTATAGTTGATCATCACAAAATCTTGTTGTTATTCAGTACAATGTATTCTCGGTTCTACTTGTTTCAGTTAGCATAAGTTCACATAAATCTTTCCAAGTCTTTCTAAAAATCAGCTTGTTCATCATTTTTATGGAATAATAATATTCTATTATTTCTGTATACTATAACTTATTCTGCCATTCCCCAGATGATAGGCATCTACTAATTTCCCAATTATTTGCTACCAATACTCATCACTACCTTTTCCTGTCATCTTAGCCAATCAGAGAGTGTAAGGTGGTACCTCAGAGTTGTTTTAATTTGCATTTCTCTAATCAATAGTGATTTAAAGTATTTTTTAATGTGACTAGATATGGCTTTAATTTAGTCATTTGAAAATTTTCTGCTCATATCCTTTAACCATTTATCAGTTGGGGAATGATTTGCATTATAAATTTTAGTTCTTTATATATTTTAGAACTAAGGTCTTTATCAGAAACACTGGCTGCAAAATTTTCCCCAGTTTTGTACTTTTAATCTTGTTTGTGTTAGTTCTGTTTGTGCAAAACATTGTTTGATTTAATGTGATCAGTTGTCTATTTTGCATTTCATAATATATGCTCACTGATTAATTGATATGACTAATATGTTAAGGACCCTCTGGCTATTTAACTCATTTGGGGGTAATATTTCAGCAGTAGAGTTGAAATATTTTGTACTTTTGTTACAAGGCTGGTTCTGCTCATTTTTGGTCAAACATATTTGATAATAAAGGAGTTAGGTTTAAATATTGATTCTCATTTACTAGGTAAGTGACCTTGGAAAAGAAATAATTTAATATCCCTAAACCTTAGACTTTTCATAAATATGATCAGATTGGACTAAATATCCTCTAAGGATTATTCCAGTCTAAGGATTCTAAATCTATAATTCTATGATCTCATGTCACTGTTTTATGTGAGTTCTATATTTCAACCAATGTATACTTTTATGTTTCTTTATTTTTCTTTGAGTATCTTAAATTTGATTCTGTTAAGTAAATGTTTGATAAATTGAACTGAGATCACTGTCTTCCAAAATAAGTAATGTTTTAAATTCCAATAATAAAAATCAAGATTTATTGTGCATAAGATGTGATACAATAGAAAGATTTCAGAATTTGTTTTGGAATAGTCATAAATCTGAATCCTGCTCCCAACATTTACTGTCTATGTGATCATAGCCAAATATCTTAACTTTTCTGAGCCTGAGTTTCTTCATTTTTAAATAAAGAAATATTAATAGCAAGTATCTCAATGAGCTAGTATAAAATTTGATTGATATACAAAAAGTTCTTTCAATTATTCCTGTGATTTCAATAATAAGAGTTTAAGTTTTTGTGCTGCAAACTTGTGGTTCTGTTATTTAATATCAAGACAACATTAATTTCAAAAGAGAGCCAAAACTGTTTTAGCTTCAACTAACAATGTGGTGTGTTTAGTATATTATTAATGGCATATTGAATTTTGAGGCTTTGCAAATAATCATTAAAGTGCAAATGTTACTCACTATAGCATGGTATTTCCTCAAAAAATTAGGCATAGAAAGCTAAAAATAATTAAATGAAAATCCTTAAAATTGATGATGCCCAATAAAAATTTAAAATTCTGTTTTGGATCAAAAATAAAATCTAATTATTAAGGTTTTAGCATGAAAGATTATTGATTATAATATTATAGATTATAATATAGATTAGCCATCTCATATGCTATTTTTTGATCTAGAAAAAAGAACTATTTTACCTTCTAGTTCTAGGATGTGAGACAGTTTCCTTGATGATTTCTTGAAAGATGATGTCCAGGCTTCTTTCTGTTTTTTAATCATGTTTTTCAGATGGTTTAATACATTTTCTGGATCTATTTTCTAGGTTAGTTGTTTTTCCAATGACATATTTTACATTTTCTTTAATTTTTCTTTTTTCTTTTGATTTTGTTTGATTAATTCTTGATATTTTATTGAGTCATTCACTTTTTTATCCTTTTGCTTTTGGCCAATTGTACTTTTACAAGAGTTGTTTTGTTTAGTGATTTTTTTTCCATTTCACCATTTCTATTTTTGGGTAGTCGTTTTTATTTTCCATTTCACCCATTCTATTTTTTTAAGGAGTTGCTTTCTTTCTTTCTATATATATATATATATATATATATATATATATATATATATATATATATATATATATATATTCCATTTCATCAAATACATTTTTAAGGAGTTTTATTCACTCAGTCAGTTTCTGTTCTTCCTTTTCCAAGCTGCTTCCCCCCCCAAAATTAATAATTCTCCTACATAGCTCTAATTTATTTTCCCATTTTTCTTCTGTCTTTCTTTTAAGATCCTTTCTGAGCTCTTTCAAAAGAGTCTTTTGAACTTGAGAGCAGTTCATATCTCAATTTGGGGTTTCACATGTAGACATTTTCCTACTGCTATTTTCTTTGGGATTTGTGTTCTCATCTTCCCTGTCACTAGAGTAGCTTTCTATGGCCAGGGCTCTTTTTGCTTTTTTGCTCATTTTAAAAATTGGAGCTCTGCTCTTAAGGAACAGGAGAGATGGTTTCAACTTTTTTTTTTTTTTTTTTTTTTTTTTTTTTTTTGGCAAGAGGATAGGAGCCACTCCTCAGTCACTTTCTCCTATACTGGGGTTACAGGCTTTCCAACTATGCTATGTTGGCTTGACTAATAGCTCCACCTGTTATACTGGAGCTTCAGGTCTCACAAGTTGTCTTCCATGATTGCACAGGAGGTCCGTATCTCATTGTTGAGCCAAAGGCCCTGCTAGATTCTTCTTTGCTAAGCCTCTCTGCCCACAACTGTGCTGGGCCACATCCTACCTTGCTCAATTTGTGCAGCCCTTTCTTAAAGTCCTCCCAAGATATCTTAAAGTGGAAAAGTATTATACTCAAAATGTTTGTGGGTTGTCATTCTAAAATATGTACAGAGCTTGATTTAGTGTTGATTCTGAGGGAAGCTGAGAAGAGTTCGGACAATGTCCTGGCTTCTCTCTACTATCTTGCCTCTGACCACCTATTATACTTGAACTCCTGGAGACCTTCTTAACTTATTTTTTTTTTTCTATCTCACTGTGAGGAGAGAGAGAGAATTAGAGAAAGGGGAAGGGGAGTTGAGAGATACTGATATAAGAAATGATAGTGGATAGAAGACAAATGTTACATAATTATTATGTTCCTGCATTATCTGTTACTGGAAGAAAGGGATAATAAGGTAATATTTTTTTTTTTTTGTTTGTTTGTTTCTTTGTTTTAAGCTAGAGGAAGTATTTTGGAAACAAATGAACCTGGGAAAGTGAATCATAATTTTGATGGCTATACTACTGAGTTTTACTTCTTCCATAACTCTTTCTCTGCCTCAGTCAAAAGAGTAAAGACCTACTGGGAATAATCGATAATTGAAATGTACCTTAGGACCAACTATAGTACAATAGAAAAGAGGTTATTTAGGGACAATTTAGCTTGGCTTCTTCATAGGAATAAACTATGCTCATAATGGGAGGTGCTGCTAGGTCAAGATATGATTCTAGTTAATTATCCTATCTGGGATCCTATTCAACCTCTGTTTACAACTGTATTATTTTTTAAGCAAGAAACAAAAAACAACAACAAAAAGCCTAAAACAAAACAAATCTGATGGTGACATTTGAAATATATTCAGTGGATTCCTAAAGCTATGTAACCAGATGCCTTTGGTTTTTAATAAGAAAACAATGACTGTGCCATTTATATGACAAATGCTAATCTTTAATATATATAGCACAGCAGCATTACCAATAGGAAACTTATATGATGATTTCATGTCAGTACATGGCATCAGGAACCATCTGTTCCAAGTCTCCTTTTATTACTGCACAGTAGATTGAAATTTTGAAGAAATCTACCTGGAAAATGATTGGAAGTTGGTATATTGAAAGTATGTTTTGAAATCCAGCTGTTTTCTTCTTCTTCTTTTTGTTCCCTTGATGAACAGGCTTTTTCCTCTATTCATCTTAATGGGCTAGGATATAATAGACATCTAGTCATCTATTTTTTTTAACATTTTCTTAACCTGCTGTGCAAAAGAGAAAAAAAAAGATCTAGTTTACAGAGATAAAGAAATTGAGAATAGTGTGTACATTCCCCTTCATAATCCTTGTTCAGTAGCTAAAAGATGTAAACATCTAAAAAGTAATCAGTACTTTCATCTCAATATCAAAATACATCTCAGTCTATAATAATAATCACCAGTATACTATAATTTACTGTTTACATGTGTATATAGAGAAAGACATAGATAAAGAGAGAGAAAAACAGAGACAGAGAGAGAAACGGAGAGACAGAGATAAAGAGAGAAAGAAATATATATACTAAAATTAGAAGGTATTACATGATGAGGAGCAATAGTAGCTATATATGACAAAAATATGGGCTATGAAATATAATTCATTGATTCCATTAAAATGTTCCTAATTAATAGGAAAATTTTTAAAATAAGGCTTTGGGAGAGTATTGGGTAGGATGGAGAGGAGATGAATTTTTGTTGCTAGCCCTAGAAACTAGTCTTTATTATAGTACTTAGTGATACTAATATGATCATTGTCTAATTTATTTATATCTTCATTGTCTTTGAGTGAATTTTCCTTCCAATAGACATTTTATTATTTTTTTATTCAAGATTTTTATTTTCAAAACATGTGCAAGGACAACTTTTCAATATTGACCCTTGAAAACCCT
This sequence comes from Sminthopsis crassicaudata, assembly GCF_048593235.1. NCBI lineage: Eukaryota > Metazoa > Chordata > Mammalia > Dasyuromorphia > Dasyuridae > Sminthopsis > Sminthopsis crassicaudata. The sequence goes on from NC_133617.1 coordinate 535,414,117, forward strand.
TGTGTTCCAATTTTCTCTCCCTTACTCCCCAACCCCTCCCCTAGTTGGCAAAATAATCCAATATACATTAAATATGGTAAAATATATAATAAATTAAATATAGGCATATATATATATATATACATATATATATTTATACAATTATCTTGCTGAACAAGCAGAATCATATCAAAAAGGAAATAAAATGAGAAAGAAAATAAAAATTCCAGTAAACCACAAAAAAAGTGAAATTGCTATGTTGTGATCCACCCTCAGTTCCCACAGTCCTCTCTCCCTTTGGGAAGAAGAGATTGTCAAATTTTTTTTTTTTTTTCTCTTGAAATTCTTTCCTATCTCCATATTTATGGCACTCCTTTTCTATTAATCTTCCTTTCCATATTTTTTAGAGCATGTATTCACAAATATCTTATACAAATACAGAATCTAAGGGTTGAAAATCAAACTATCCATACTGTCATTAAAACACTTACTAAATAATTTGAAAGAATAATGATCTAAGTTATCTCTCCACCAGTGCTAATTAAAACCCATCTTTACCATCTTATTCTGCATAACTCTTTTTTATATACCTCTACAAATCCTCCCCAGAGCATTTTACTGAAGCATTAGAGGCCCTCCCCAGCCTTACTTATATCCTTTTTTCCCCCCTGAGGCAATTAAGTGACTTGGCAAGGATCACATAGCTAGTATCAACTGTATCTTGTTTGGATTAGAACTAAGGTCCTCCTGACTTTTAGGCTAGTCCTCTATTCACTATACCACCTAGCTGCTACTAGTCTTACTTTATCTTAAAATAACTGTCCATATATTCTCCATTGTTCTCTCTTTTTGACCAGGTCATCTTCCTTTCTCTTTATATTATCATTGTAGTTATCTTTTTCTCCCTTTCCTTCTCACAAATCAGAATTTGTGATTGAGAAGTTGCATAGCATAATAGATGAAGGCTGCGTCTTATACTCAGAAAGACTTGGATAAAAGTCTTTAATACATTTTAAACATATTATTTTGATCAAGTGATGTAAGCTCTCAGAATCCTAAGAAATTAATGAAGAATAAAAATTATAGAGTTAATGAACTACATTGGCAGAGGTAATTTCCTCATCCAAGAGTTTACTATGCCACTGAAATCACATGCCCAGTCTAATCCATACTTATTCTCATCCTGGGTATTTTAAATCACCCATTCAATTACTTGTCATCTTAATTCTTGTGAGTACATGGTATTCTTTGATTCAAAGCCTTAGAGAAACACCAAAAAATTCTGTGTGAAAAAAAAAGTCTTTGTGGTATTGAATAATTTGGGTCTTTGCCTTCTGTGACTGATTTCTCCACCATATTTCAGGAATCAAATTATTGAATTAACCTTATCATTCTGCAACATCTCATCAAACTTAGGGCTGTACCTCATTACTACATTCTGCTTCTTTAATTGTATAGAGGCATGAACTCCAAACCTCCATTTTAAGAAAGAGCTCAACTCAAGAATTTCCTCATTTCTTAGTAGATGGTGTAACTTTGGGAACTCTCTGACTGACTTTTGAAGCATACCCTGGCGCATTGGATAATTTTCATCACCCACTTTTTAGCTTTCTTTTATTTCTTGTCTTCCCCTATTAGATTGTCTGTCTCCAATAATCAATGATTATAATAATCTTCTGTTTGATAAACCCAAAGACCCCAACTTCTAGGATAAGAACTCACTATTTGACAAAAATTGTTGGGAAAATTAGAAATTAGTATGGGCCAGAAATTAAGGAGTGGCCAAACACTCTATGCTAAGATAAAGTCAAAATGGATTCATGGTTTGGACATAAAGAGAGATATTATAAGCAAAAACTAAGTTTAGTTTGCCCCTCAGATATGTGGAAAAGGAAGGAATTTGTGGACAAAAGAGAACTAGAGTCTATTATGGATTGCAAAATGAATAATTTTGAGTATTTAAGTTAAAAAGTTTTTGTAAAACAAAGCAAATGCAGACACGATTAGAAGGGAAGCAATAAAGTGAGAAAAAATTGTTATATCCAAGAGTTCTGATAAAACCCTCATTTCTAAAATAAATAGGGAATTGACTCAAATTTAACACATTCTCTAACTGACAAATGGTCAAAGGATATGAATAATTTCCAGATGAAGAAAATAAAACCATTTGTAGTAATATGAAATGCTCTAAATTATTATTGATGAGAGAAATGCAAATGAAGACATCATTGAGGTGTGACTACACACTTCTCAGATTGGTTAAAATGACATAAAAAATAATGATGGATGTTGGATGGAATGTGGGAAAACTGGGACACTAATATATTATTAATGGAGTTGTGAACTGATCCAACCATTCCCAAAGGTCTATCAAACTGTGCATACCTTTTGGTTCAACAGTGTCTCTATTGCACCTATATCTGAAAGAGAGCATTAAAAAGGGAAAAGGACCCATGTGTGCAAAAATATTTGTAGCAGCCCTTTTTTAGTGGTAAGTAACTGCAAGCTGAATGGATGTCCGCCAGTTGGAGAATGGCTGAATAAATTATGGTATATGAATGTTATGGAATATTATTGTTCTAAAAAAAATGATCAGCAGAATGATTTCAGAGAGGTCTGGAGAGACTTACATGAACTGATGCTAAGTGGAGTCAGTAGAACCAGGAAAACATTGTACACAGCAACAGCATAGTTATTCAATGATCAACTCTTATGGATGCAGCTCTTTTCAACAGTGAGATGATTCAGGCCAGTTCTAATAGTTTTCTGATGGAGAAAACCATCTGCACCCAGAGAGAGGACTGTGGGAACTTAGTGTGGATCACAACATATTATTTTCACCTTTTTATTGTTGTTTGCAAGTTTTTATGTTTCAAATGTTGTTTTCATTTTGTTTTCTTTCTCATTATTTTCTTTTAGATTGGATTTTTCTTATGTAGCATGATAATTGTGAAAATATGAACTGTAGAATTGCACATATTTAACATATTGGATTACTTGCCCATTAGGAAAGTGGGTGGAGGGGTAGGGAAGGGGAAAAACATTGGAACACCAGGTTTTGCAAAGGTGAATATTGAAAATTATCTATGCATATTTTGAATATAATAAGCTTTGTCAAAAATAGATTGTCTTTCTCCATCTTCCATTCCTCCTGAATGCAGGTCTTTTAAATATTTGTATGCTCAGTGCTTAGAACAGTATCTGGCATCCAGGAGGTGTTTTATAAATATTTATTGACTATTGAAAGCAATATGACACTTCCCAAAGGAGATATAATAACAATTTCTTGTGTCCTGGGACTAGATGCAATTAAGAAAAATACCATCTGTGTATAGGATTATTTGTCACCCACACTTAACACCTCATATCAAGATAAGATCAAAATAGGTCCATGATTTAGGCAAAAAGAACGAGATCATAAATAAGTTAGAGGAACATAGGATAGTTTACCTCTCAGACTTATGGAGGAGGAAGGAATTTGTGACCAGAGGAGAACTAGAGATCATTATTGACCACAAAATAGAAAATTTTGATTACATCAAATTAAAAAGCTTTTGTACAAACAAAACTAATGCAAACAAGATTAGAAGTGAAGTAACAAACTTGGAAACTATTTTTACAGTTAAAGGTTCTGATAAAGGCCTCATTTCTAAGCCTCTGAAGATGGTAGAACTCAGCAGTTCAGGAGGAATGAATTTACTAGTCTGTTATCTATATTAACTTTGATTTATCTGATAATTTCTTTTCTGTAAAAGGGAGGAAGGAAACTGAAACTGGTCAGGAAATTGGGAAACTGATGTATTTTTCTTAGACATTTCTGCCCTGCCCCTATTTCATTAGTTCAGACTGAATTGGGAATTATTTTACTCTTTGCTTAAAATTTACTAGACTATGATTTGCTGGCTTATGTTTTAACTTTGAAATCCCTTATTCAGTCTTTAAGATTATTCTTTAGAAAGAACCAGAAATCAGACACCTGTCCTAGGACTGGCAGTCTCTCTGATCTGTTTCGCCACTTCTGTTACCCCAGTTCCTTAATTACTATTTCAGCATTTTGATATCAGGACTCTATAATAGTTTGGAGCTGCCTGTCTTGGTCTAACTTCATAATTTGCTCAGAAATCTGTCTCCTACTAGCAGCTCCTGTTCGAGAGAGAGAGAGAGAGAGAGAGAGAGAGAGAGAGAGAGAGAGAGAGAGAGAGAGGACAGATGGAGCTACTCCAAGCCCCATTTTTCCCCTCTTTTGGAGCCCCTGACTGATGTGGGGTGCCCCTCTGAGGGCAGCAGGTCTGCCTTGAGCACCGCTACTCAGCATAGGCTGATTTTAATGCACAAATGACCACAACCTCTTTACACTACCTGACTGACTTGAGACTTTTTCTATTACATCCCATCCTAGTACCTTCATCTTTTGTCTCACCTTTTTTTTTTTCAATTTAAAAAAAAAAATTTTCTAATTACATGTAAAGATAGCTTTTAATACTCATTTTTGAAAGATTTTGAATTCCAAATTTTTCTCTCTTTTTTCATTTCTTCCCTCCTCCACAAGATAGCAAGCAATCTGATATATGTGATTACATGTATAGCCATTTTAAACATATTTTCATATTAGTCACTTTATGAAAGAAAAAAAGCAGAATAAAAGGGAAAATTAAGGAAGAAAAATCAAGCAAAAAAAAAAAGTTGAAAATAGTATGCCTTGAGCCACATTCAGTCTCCATAGTCCTCTTTGTGGATGCAAATGTCATTTTTCCATCTAAAGTGTATTGGAATTGCTTTTTATCAAGATGTTGTTGAGAAGAGCCAAGTCTGTCATAGCTGCTAATTACAGAATCTTCCTCTTACTATGTGCAATGTCTTCTGGTTTTGCATACTTCACTTAGCATTGGTTTATTTAAGTCTTTCCTGGTTTTTCTGAAATCAGCTTACTTATCCTTCCTTCCTTCCTTCCTTCCTTCCTTCCTTCCTTCCTTCCTTCCTTCCTTCCTTCCTTCCTTCCTTCCTTTCTTCCTTCCTTCCTTCCTTGCTTCCTTCCTTCCTTCCTTCCTTCCTTCCTTCCTTCCTTCCTTCCTTCCTCCCCTCCTTCCTTCTTTTCTTTCTTCTTTTCTTTATTTCTTTTTTCCCTGAGGCAATTGGGGTTAAGTAACTTGCTCAAGGTCACACAGCCAGGAAGTATTGAGTGTCTGAGGCCAAATTTGAACTCAGGTCCTCCTGACTTCAGGGCTGGTGCTATATCCACTGCACTAACTAGCTGCCCCTGTTCATCATTTCTTAGAACAATAATATTCCATTACATGCACATGCCACAACTTATTTAGCCATTCCCCAGTTGATGAGCATTCACTCAATTTTCAATTCCTTGCCACCAAAAAAAAAAAAAAAAAAAAAAAAAGAGCTGCTACAAACTTTTTTTTTTTTTTTTTGCATATGTGGGTCCTTTTCCCTCTCCTATGATCTTTTTGGAATACAGACCCAGTAGTGGTCTGTAGTGATATTGCTGGATAAAAGGGTTTGCACAGTATTATACCCCTTTGGAAAGAGTTACATGTTGCTCTCCAGAATGACTAAATTAGTGCACAACTCCACCAATAATGGATAAGTGTCCTAGTTTCTCCATATTTCCTACACATATATCATTATATTTTCCTGTCATCTTTGACAATGTAATTAGTGTGAGCTGGTTCCCCAGAGTTGTTTTAATTTGAAATTTCTTTAACCAGTAGTGATTTGGAGCATTTTTTCATATGACTATAGTTGACTTTAATTTTGAAGCTTTATTCCTTGAAAAAGAAATCTATCTTTTTAGTACCAATAGTTTCCTTGTGGTGTTATATGATTGTGAAGCAGTGAACTCAGAAAAATAAGCATTGTGGAGTACCCAAATTGCAATGGAGAGACAAGTGCTGTGTACAAATAGTTTACATCATACCAATCATGACTTTTTTTTATGACAAATGAAAAAAAAAAAAGCATCATCTTTGGCAAATGTGATTTAAGGCTACCTTGTTTTTAACTGAATTTAAAAAATAACTAGGGCTTATTTGTTATTTGAATCTTGTATATGTTTAGGTATATACTTATCCCTGATTATAATGTAAGATCCTGGTGAATAGCAATTGTTTCCTTCAATGTAATTTTATCTGTAGCACTCAGCACATGACTGACACCCACTAAGCATTTTAGAAATGTTTCTTGTTTAATTGATTGAAAGTGGAGATTAATTTACATATATTTATACAATGGGATAGCAAATGCATCAGCTTTCTGGGTGTATTCATATCACTGACCTTAAATATTACTTTCCATTCCCTATAGCTTGCAAATGTATTCATGATGAATGTATTCATGATACATGTATTCATTGAGACTTCTGAGCAATCAACAAGTCTGTGTTCACTTCTCCACTGAGTTTGCCAAGAAACATCCTGGGTCATACCAAGTTCTTCACAGGATTTCTCTACTTTTTTTTTTTTTTTTTGGAATGGATGTTATCACATAAGCTACAATCATCATTATAGTATTCTATTTACTTATCTTCATTTTGAAAACTGTGAGACAATATAGATAGGTATTTTATAAAATGAGGTCATTCAAAATTCAAGAAAAAAATTTTACTTACTACTATGTGTACATTCGGCTAGCTACTGGGTATATAACATTTTTTAAATGACAGTTTCTGTCTTCAAGGGCCTTAGATGTTATAGGAGAGGAATATGACATATAAAGTACTAAAATTCAGAAAATTGTCATAATCTAATATCTAATTCCCATTTTTTTTGCTGAGGCAATTGGGGTTAAGTGACTTGCCCAGGGTCACACAGGTAGGAAGTGTTAAGTGTCTAAGACCATATCTGAACTCGGGTCCTCCTGACTTCAGGAATGGTGCTGTATCTACTGCACCACCTAGTTTCCCCACTCCCATCATTTTAACCACCTAATTGTACATCATCTTTTTGGGGTTGTATAAATTAGAATGGAACTATTTATAACAAAATTTGGTATAGAAATAAAAAAAACACAATTAAGGTAACTAATGTATCATAGTAGCTTAGACTTATGCAAGAGTATTATTTAAAACTATAAAGGATGCTAGAAAATTATAACAAAACATTCTCACTTCTCAATTCATCTAACATAGTGGCTACTTCTACGATGAATGAAAGTTTTTAATTGAGTATCTTTTTCATTGTTTATGTCTTGGTCACTAAGTTTGATAACTTGAATATTCTGGAGTAGACATAGGTCTTTTTTAAGGCATTTGAATATCAAATGTAGTCAGGAAGTTTGATTGAATGCTGAATATTTGACATATAGATATGGAGCAAGTAAATAATACCACTTTTACATATGAGGAGCAGGAGGAAAAATTTGTAAGTTAGGCATGAAGGTAGTGGTTGCTTTTAGGGAAAAAACAATTCTCATGTAAATGTCTCATTAATTAGTATTTAGAAGTGAGGAATGACATTTTCCTAAACAAAATCAACCCTATTTAAACAAAATTAACAGAGAACCATCTACACCCAGAGAGAGGACTGTGAGAACTTTATGTGGTTCACAACATAGCATTTTCACTCTTTTTATTGTTTTTTGCTTGCATTTTATTTTTGTTCATATGTTTTCTTGTTTGATTTAATTTTTCTTGTACAGGAAAATAATTATATAAATATGTATGACATATTGGATTGAAGATATATTTCTATCATCTTTAACATTGGACTATTTGGACTATTTGCCATCTAGGGGAGGGAGTGGGAGAAGGGGGGAAATTAAAACACAAGGTTTTGCAAGGGTTAATGTTGAATAATTCTTCATGCATGTTTTGAAAAGTAAAAAGCTTTAATTAATAAAAAGGTATAAAACTGCCATCACCCAATTTATAAAAATCTGTAAGCAGTACTCTGAAATTGTCATTGTCTAAGATCACTCTTTAAAAATAATAGAAGTCCATTTTATAAATTGATGATTTTATGCATATCTTTATGATATTTAATTGTTTGGGGAGAAGACTTTGACTCATCTGATTTTATAAACCATACATATTATTAAAGAATTGCTTTAGAGGTTAAAATGCCCAGGAAATTCTTGACCAAAATAGTTTTATAGAGACTAAAATTGTATATTTCTATTTGTGGTTCCTTGAAATCAGTGAGCCTGAATAAGAAAATGTTTGAACCAAACTAACTATACAAATATGTGATGATTAGACAAATTAGATTATGTATGTTTTTACAGTTGTTAATGAGTTAGTTTATATAGTACTGTTTATAAGGAAAAGTAAGAGAAGAAAAAGACAAATCTTATTTGGAAATACCTTAATGACTGTGAATCAAATACTTCTAATGTATTATTAAAATAGAATTCTGATTTCTGTATACTCACCAAGGAAGCCAAATTCTTACAACACCATTAGAATAAAACATGCTAAAAAACTTTTTTTTTATGATTGCTGACAAATAGTTCCCTGAAGCTGATGTTTCTCTTGTGACATTTAAAAGCCTTTATAGCTATTCAGCCATCTATTATTCATTTGTTAAGCTTTGTGCTTTTCCCTCCTCTCAAAATTTTAAAATAATTTTAGATGCAAATATTTGCTATTTTGACTGACCATTAAAAGATTCAAGTCTGTGTATTCTCTATAAAGTTGCAGAATACTGAAAATATCAAAAACCATAGATGATAAATTCTACGAATAGTTTGCAAAGAAAATTTAAGAGCCAATTTGTTTTCAAAACCTGAATGATCCAAGGGGCCAGCCTAAATAGTGTGGAAATTTTTCTATAATGAATAAAATTAAAATAAATACAATATGTGTTTGTTTTATTTATTTTCATGAGTTGTGGGTGTGTCTGCACAGGCCCACTCAATCAAACATTACATTCAAATTATTTTAATGAGTTCTTTAAAAAAAAGTAAGTAGCACAGTAGAATAGTGAAAGGATAGGGTCAAGAAAAACTAGACTGAAATTATACCACTGACATCTCTAGCTTTGTGCCAATATAAGATTGATATAGATTGTTGGGAATGTACAGAGGATGTCTTTTCAAGATAATCACATAATTCTCTTAAATCACTTTCTACATTTTGTGTTTTCTCTTTGAATAAGAAAGTTAAGCCATGAACTTTGCTGTGATTCTCTTTGAATATATGGAGTTCTGGCAAATAAATTGGTCATTACAATTATCATTACCTCACATCAAATATAAAAATGAGAAGAATTTTATACCATCATATCTATGATAGACCTGTCTGCGGATTTTAACTTCATGACTGACAAAATAATAAATTATTATTTCAGCCATATTTCTTTACTTCTTTCAAATCGAATTTTTTTTCAATTTGTCAGGAGAAATTTAAATGTCATATGATAAATCTCAGTATCACTATCACAATTCATCAAAGTCCACAATAATGTTTATATGAGCTATTAATTCCTTCTTAGTCATATTTTGACTCTTTCCAATTCAAACAGCACTTTTGTTGGTAGAGAAAATATAAGTACAACTTATATACTTGAATATGACTTGGATACTTAATACAACTTAATTTAAACTATGCAACTTAAACCATTTGTATATAGATATATACACTGATTATTCTGATTATATATAACTTTTTGTTGTTTTCTGATGTTCAGTTGTGTTCAACTATTCATAACTTCATGGACACCATGGCCCATCTATCTTCCATTGTCTCTCAAAGTCTATCCACGTTTTCATAATAAGCATTCTGTTTCATCATCTGCTGAACCTTTTTTCCTTTTGCCTTCAAATTTTGCCAACATGAGGGCCTTTTTCAATGAATCTTGTCTTCTCATTATGTAGCCAAAGTATTTAAGTTTCAGCTTCAGTATTTGGCCTTCCAATGAATAGGGTGGATTAATTTGTTTAAGCATTGACTGATTTGATCTCTTTGATATCCAAGAGACTCTCAAAAGTTCTCTCTAGCACCACAATTTGAAGGTATCAAGTTTTCCTTATACTCATTTGCTGCTATTGGAAAAGCTATAGTTCAGATTAAACAGACCTTTGTTTGCTAGGTGACATCTCTGGTTTTTGTATGCTGTTCAGATTTACTTTTCCTTCCAAGAAGCAAGTGTCTTTTAATTTCATAGCTGCAGTTACCATCTGCAGTGATCTTTGAGCCCAATAATATAAAATTTGAGACTGCTTCCATTTTATTACCCAGGAAGTGACAAGGCTATTTGCCAAAGTCTTAGGTTTTGTTTTGTTTTGTTTTGTTTTGTTTTTTAATGTGAAGCTTCAAGCCAAATTTTACACTCTCCTCTTTCATCCTCATCAAGAAGCATCTTAATTCCTCTTCACTTTCTTTTATTAGAGTGATATCATTTACATATCTGAAATTTTTGAAATTTGTCACATGAACCTTAATTTTACCTTTTTTTCATTCACCTGCCTTTTCACATGATGAAGATGATGATATATGGTTATATCTGACTCTTTTTGCAATTTTAAATGAACCATTTCTGTGTTCAGTTGTAACTCTTGTTTCTTGACAATTTCCATGTGAGGCAAGTAAAATGATTTGGAACTTTCATCTCTTTAAGGGCTTTGCACACAATATTGTCATCCACAGTCAAGAACTTTAGTGTAATCATTGAAGAAGTATATTGGGGGGGGGGGCAATTCTTTTGCTGTCTTCAGCAAATACTGGTGATTTTGTATTAGTTCACCTGGCTGTTCAAAAACTATTCTGCTCTTCTGGTAATTATCATTTCATATAATGCTGAAGCCTAGTTTGCAGAATCTTAAGCATAGCCTTGCTGGTATGTAAAATGAGTGTGATTAGTCAGTAACTTGAACATTCCACTTAAAATATGAATAAAATATATGTATTATTTATAATAATAAGTATTATCTGTCACCCACTGCCAAAGGCCAGATGTATTACATTCCACTCTTTTCTTACACTCTCTGCCATTGGCTCCAGCCCCCATGATTGGTGTTCTTCTAATTATGCAAAGTCGTCTGCATCTTAATTCCATTTTAAACACTTAACAATTATGTTAGATTTTATAAAATAATATTTACTTCCAAGGTATATGAGATCAAATATATAAACACCCTTCTAACCAATGTGGGCATAATTCTACCTCTTCACTTTTGTCCCCCTCCACTCCTTATTCTAGAAAGGTGATTGATTTCACCGTTTAGCTTAGTTATCTTATAGCACAATTCAAAATTCCAAATACACAAGTTCCTTTTGGGTTTGAGTCACAAATACTCTGGCTTCTTAAAGCTTTATAGTGGAATTGGTTGGCTACAGCAGCCAACCTGGAATCCTAATTCCAAGGTTGCTATGGCTTAATTCTAGGTTCAATGGAGATCTCATCCTCCTGAATACTGAAGAGGGACAAATGAAATAGACAAGACCAGAAACCCTATGTTCATTTCTTGAGGTCATAGGATAAGAAGGGAGAAGGACAACTCTCTTCCTTATTAGTTCAGTTGAGAAAACCTATGTTGTGTTTGAACTCAGATCTTTAACTTTTCTATATTCTTTAGGAAACAGTGTCCTAGCCTGAGGAAATAGTCCTTTCTACCTACTAAGCAAATTGAAAAAGGCTTTCCCATGTATTAGGGAATTTAGGATATTTTCTTACTACATAAGGGTGCTTCCATGTTAGATGATTTGAGCATAAGCTGGAAAAGGTCTTTATCATATAAACAAAATAAAAATTGAGCAAATTTACCTTTTTCTTGTTAGTTATCCTCATTCCATTTACATTAACCTGAACCCTCTTTTTTTTATCATCCTCTTTCCCTAATATACCCAGCAATTCTCAATGTTCATATTAAGATTGGCATTTTATATATATGTATATATAATTTCTGTAATGCCCTTTCTTTTTATCTTTGATTTTAGGATACCAGTTTCTCAACATTGCAGTATTTGTCTCAAACACCACCATTTTCCTTAATACATATATATTCTTGATATATACTGACTTAAGAAAACAAAGGTATTTATAGATATCAACTTCATCCATTGGTTAATGTGACCTCCACATTGGAGGCCAAAGTCCTCAGTTTCTGTATTTCATTATACATATTAAGAATTTTTTTTGATTTTTTTATTAAAGCTTTGTATTTACAAAATATGTGCATGGGTAATTTTTCAACATTGACCCTTGCAAAGCCTTCTGTTCCAAATTAAGTTTTCCTTCCCCACATCCCCTCCCCTAAATGACAGGTAGTCCAATACATGCTAAATATGTTAAGATATATATTAAATCCAATATATGTATACATATTTATACAGTTATCTTGCTGCATAAAAAAACGGATCAAGAAGTTAGAAAAAACTGAGAAAGAAAGCAAAATGCAAGCAAAGATCAAAAGAATGAGTGAAAATGCTATGTTGAGGTCCACATGCAGTTCCCACAGTCCTCTCATTGATAGTGGATGATTCTCTTCATCACTGAACAATTGAAATTGGTTTGAATCATCTCATTGTTGAAGAGAGACAGGCCCATCAAAATTGATCATCATATAATCTTGTTGTTGCCACGTATAATGATCTCCTGGGTTGGCTTATTTCACTTTGCATCAATTCATGTAGGTCTCTTAAGGTCTCTCTGAAATCATCCAGCTGGTCATTTATTACAGAACAATAATATTCCTTAACATTCATATACCATAATTTATTCACCCAATTTCAAATTGATAGGCATCCACTCAGTTTCCAGTTTGTAGCCACTATGAAAAGAGCTGCCACAAACATTTTTGCACATACAGGCCTCTTTCCCTTCTTTAATATCTGTTTGAAATATAATCCCAATAGTAACACTGCTGGGTCAAAGGGTCAAAAGTTATCACAGTTTGATAACTTTTTGAGCATAGTTCCTAATTGCTCTCCAGAAGGGTTGGATTTGTTCACAGTTCCAACAACAATGTATCAGTATTCCAGTTTTCCTACATCCCCTCCAACATTAGTCATTATTTTTTCCTGTCATCTTAGTCAATCTGAGGGTGTATATTGGTATCTCAGAATTGTCTTAATGTGCATTGTTCTGATCAATAGTGATTTAGAGCACTTTTTCATATGACTAGAAATGGTTTCAATTTCTTTATTTGAAAATTGTCTGTTCATATCCTTTGACCATTTATCAATTGGAGAATGGCTTGATTCTTACAAATAAGAGTCAATTCTCTATATATTTTAGAAATGAGGCCTTTATTAGAACCTTTGAATATAAAAATGTTTTCCCCTTCTAATCTTTTCTACATTAGTTTTGTTTGTATAAAACCTTTGTAACTTAATATATTTACATTGATCTATTTTATGGTCAATAATGAGTTTTAGTTCTTCTTTAGTCGAAAAATTCCTTCCTCCTCCACAGATCTGAGAAGAAGAAATTTATTTATAATATTATTCTTTATGTCTAGATCATAAACCCATTTTGACCTTATCTTGGTATATGGTGTTATGTGTGGGTCTGAGAAGAAGAAATTTATTTATAATATTATTCTTTATGTCTAGATCATAAACCCATTTTGACCTTATCTTGGTATATGGTGTTATGTGTGGGTCAATGCCTAGTTTCTGCCATATTAATTTCAATTTTCCCAACAGTTTTTGTCAAATAGTGAATACTTATCCCAAAATTAGCATTTTTGGGTTTGTCAAAAACTATATTGCTGTAGTCATTGACTATTTTTTGCTGTGAACCTAATCTATTCCATTTGCTATATTTCTTAGCCAGCATCAAATGGTTCTGATCACTGTTGCTTTATAATATAGTTTTAGAGCTGGTATAGCCAGCCAACCTTCATTTGCATTTTCCCCCAGTAATTCCCTTGAAATTTTTGACCTTTTGTTTTTCCAGATGAATTTTATTGTTATTTTTTTCTAGGTCAGTAAAATAGTTTCTTGGCAGTTTGATCGGCATAGCAGTAAATAAATAGATTAGTTTTCAGTGGTCCTCAAACTTTTAAAATAGGGGGCCAATTCACTGTCCCTCAGACTGTTGGAGGGCCGGACTCTAGTAAAAACAAAAACTTGAACTCTGTCTTTTCCCCTCAGCCCATTTGCCATAACCTGGCGGGCCACATAAAAGTTCTCAGCGAGTCGCACCTGGTCTGTGGTGCTGTAGTTTGAGAACCCCTGATTTAGATAGTATTGTCACCTTTATCATATCTGCTCAACCTATCCAAGAGCACGATCTTTTTCCAGTTGTTTAGATCTGTCTTTATTTGTATGGAAAATGTGTTGTAGTTTTGCTTATATAGTTCCTGACTTTCCATTGGCAGATAGATTCCCCAATTTTTTATATTATCTATGGTTATTTTAAATGGAATCTCTCTTTGTATTTCTTGCTGTTGGTAATCTCTTAACTAATATTTTATTTAAGATTTTTGTATCATGTATCCCTAATGCATGCATTAGGCAAATTAGTCTATAAATTTCTTTCTCTCTTTAGGTTTAGGAATCAGTACCATGTCTGTGTCATAAAAGGAATTTGGTAGGAGTCCTTCATTCCCTATTTTTTTCAAATAGTATATATAGTATTGAAATTAATTGTTCTTTAAATGTTTGATAGAATTCACATGTAAATTCCTCTGATCCAGGGAATTTTTTTCTTAGGGCATTGATTAATACCTTGTTCTATTTTGTTTGCTAAAATGGGACTATTTAAATAATTTATTTCCTCTTCTGTTAATTTGGGCAATCTATATTTTTGTAGGTATTCCTTCATTTCACTTAGGTTATCAAATTTATTGACATAAAGTTGAGTAAAATAACTACTAATTAATAATCTAATTTGCTCTTCTTTGGTGGAAAGTTCTCCCTTTTCAATTGACTAACAATTTGATTTTCCTCTTTTCCTTTTCTAATCGAATTAACTAAAGATTTATCGATTTTGTTGTTTTTTTTTCATAAAACCAATTCTTTGTTTTATTTATTACTTCAACAGTCTTTTTTAATTTCTATTTTATCAGCCTAGACTATTTTTAGAATTTCAGGTTTGGTATTTGATTGGGGGGGTTAATTTGTTCTTTTTCTAGTTTTTTAGTTGCAAGCCTAATTCATTGATCTTTTTTTATTTTATGCAAGTAAGCATCTAGAGATATAAAAATTCCCCTTATTACTGCTTTGATCGAGTCCCACCAATTTTGGCATGCTGTCTTATTATTGTCATTCTCTTGGATGAAATTATTAATTATTAATTAGGTTCCATAAACTGCTGAGAAGAAAGTGTACACTTTTCTGTCTCCATTCAATTTTATCTGAAGATGTGTCATACCTAACTTTTCTACTATTCTATTTACTTCTTTAACTTTTTTCTTATTTATTTTGTGGTTTGATTTATCTAGTTCTGAGATAGCAAAATTGAGTTCTACCAATATTATACTTTTGCTACCTGTTTCTTTTTACAGCTTTCTTAACTTCTCCTTTAGTAATTTCCATGCTATACAACTTGGTGCTTATATGTTTAGTATTAATATTGTTTTAATCTTATCTATAGTACCTTTCATCAAGATACAGTTTCCCTTCTTATTTCTTTTAATTAGATCAATTTTTGCTTTTGCTTGATCTGTGATGAGGATGGCTACTCCTGCTTTTTTTTTTTTTTTTAACTTCACCTGAAACATAATAGATTTTGCTCCAGCCTTTTACTTTACTCTGTATGTATCATTTTCTTTTAATGTGTTTCTTGTAAACAACATATTGTAGGGTTTTATTATTTTAATCCAGTCTGCGATCCACTTTTCCTTTACGTGAGAGTTCACCCTATTCACATTTAGTTAAAACTGCTAATTCTATATTTTCCACCATCTTATTTACCACAAATTATACTTTTCTCTTTCCTTTTCCCCTTTCCTTCCTCCCCAGTATTTTACTTATGAGCACCACTTGCCTTAAGCATCTCTTCCCCTTTAGAGCCCCTTCCCCTTTCTTATACTTTTCCCCTAATATTTATGTTTTTCTTTCTATTTAACCTGTCCCTTCCCTTTTTCCCTTTCCCCTCTCACTTTTCTATAAGGTGAGAGAAGTTTCTCTGTGAAACAAAATATATCTAATATTTACTCTTTGAATCAAATCTGATGAGAGTAAGGTTCACACAGTGTTCATCCCCCTCCCTTCTTTTTCTCAATTATAATAGGCTTTCTTTGCCTCTTTCTGAGATATAGTTTCCCTCTTTTTACCTCCACTTTGCTCTTTTACCAGTACAATCCCTTTTCCACCTCTATTTTCTTTTTTATATTATAACAGTAAAAATAAAATTATACATCCACTCTCTATGTATACTCATAACAGAAATACAGTTCTCAAGCATTCTTTTCTTTTTACCTTTCTATGCTTCTCTTGAGTTCTGTATTTGGAAGTCAAATTTTTTGTTCAGCTCTGGTCTTTTCATCAGAAATAAATGGAATTCATCTATTTCACTGAATGTCCATTTTCTTCCCTGAAAGAAAACGATCAGTTTAGCAAGGTAATTTATTCTTGTCTGTAAAGGAACTTAGGTTCCTTTGTCTTTCAGAATATCAAAGTCCAGCCCTTTTGAGTCTTCAAGGTGGAAGCTTCTAGGTTCTGGGTAATCCTTATTGTGAATCTTCGGTATTTGACTTTTTTTTTTTTTTTTCTGTCTGCTTTTAATATTTTTTCCTTCATTTAATAGTTCTGAAATTTAGCTATGATACTCCTTGGAGTTTTAATCTAAAGTTCTCTTTCAGAAGGTGTTCTGTGAATTCTTTCAATGTTTATTTTACCTTCTGATTCTATAACATCTGGGCAGTTCTCTTTGAGGATTTCCTGAAAAGTAGTGTTTAGCCTCTTTTTTTTATCATGGTTTTTAGGAAGCTCAATAATCCTTAGATTGTCTCTCTTAGGTCTATTTTCTAGGTCAATTTTTCCAATTAGGTATTTTACATTTTTTTCTATTTAAATTTTTTTTTTTTTTTAGTTTTGCTTGACTGATTTTTAATGTCTTGTTGAGTCATTCATTTCCATTTATTCACTTCTCATTTTTAATGAATTATTTTCTTCATTTACTTTTTTTTTTTACTTTTTTATTTGTCCAATTGAATTTTTAATGATTTGTTTTGTTCTATGGATATTTTTTTTCCCATTTCACAAATTCTGTTTTTTAAGAAGTTTTTTTTTTTCCAGTTTCACAAATTCTGTTTTTCTGGGAGTTGTTTTCTTTTTCCAGTTTGTCAAATCTATCTTTTAATGAGTTACATTTTTTCCATTTTACTAAATCTATTTTGTGTTGCCTTTTCCAAACCCTCTTGTAAAGTTTTTATTTCCTTTCTGCATTTTTTTAGCTCTCTTTTAAGATCTTTTTAAATTTTTTCCAGGAGAGCTTTGTGTGTTAGGGACCAATTTATATCACCTTTTGGGGTTTCATCTGGAGACAATCTGTTTTTATCTTCTTAGGATATGAAATCTTTCCTGCTCTTTCACTATAAAAACTATCTATGATCAGAGTTCTTTTTGCTTATTTATTTATTTGTGTTTTTTTTTTTTTTTTTTTTTTTTTTTTTAAGTTGAGATCTGTTTTTAGGGTAGGGGAGTTTGTCCAAGCTTCCTCTATACCCAGTAGCAGCTGCACTGGGTCAGTATTTACTGACTTCCAGTTCTAGGTAGATGTGGTCAGATCCTGTGTACTTCTGGAGTTTAAGGGTTCAATATTTAGCTTTTGTGTTTATGTTAGATGTTTTATAATTTCTCTGCTGATCTACTGGCTTGCAATCAGGGCACAGTAGCCAATAGATTCCTCCATGTAGATTCTCTTGCATGTACCACCCCAGGACTCTACGGTGCCTGCATTTCCCAGCTTCTGTGCTCAACCTGTACCTCCCTCCATGGGATTGAAACAGATCTTTTCTGGTGATCTTCAAAATTATCTTCTTCTGGAAATTTGTTACACTCTCAATATTCATGGATTCTGCCAGTCCTGAACTAATTTAGAGGCTGGATTTGCTAATTACTCTGAGGGTGTGGGAGAAGATCAGAAAGAAATGTTTGTCTTCTTTGCCATTTGGCTCCACCCTTAAGAATTTTGCACTTAACAAATCTAAATAACATTTTATTGTCTTTGGAGAAAGATTTCACTAGATAAAGGATCTATTTAATATGCTTTTTTTTTTTTTTTTTTTTGGATGAAGCCATAAAAGATCATTAAATCACAGATCAAGCAATGGAAGAGATCTTTGAGGTCTCTTCTCAAACTTTGTCATTTTATGTGAAGAAAATGGAAACCTAGAGAGGTAAAGTGACTTGTATAATGTCAAACATATAGGAAGTGGTGGAGCTAGAATTGGATTTAAACTCCAATTATCTGAGCATCCTTATATAGCTTGAAGTCCTCCATGTTTAAGTGATTAATAAAATATTTTGATGAGAATCCTTTAATTTGTTAGTATTTTGTTTTATTTATTACAGATGATAATGTATTTTTTTCCATATCAAATGTTTTCTTATAAAACTTATATACCAGTTAAATTTTCTATATTTATTATGGTGGCATGTTTTAAATAGAGAAAAGTTTTCCCTGTGGATATCATTACAATACATGGATTTATTCTACATATTTATTATACAGTGAATAATCTATAAGTGTCAAAAACTTTGTGATAAACAACAAAATTGCTTAGTTTTATTTTTATGGCCTTGCAATTTTTTGCCATATTTTTACATGACCAACATCATTTTCTTTCAAAGTTTTATGAATTTTTTTGGAAATTTTTTTATGAATAGCAAACTATGAATGCTTTGCAGAAAAAAATATAAACATGAAACTGGTCAGTATGTAAAGAAATAAACAATGTTTTCATGTTTTTTTAAGAAAAATGAAATAAGATTATCATCTGGAAAAAATGCTGCTTACTAATCATTCAAGTGCCACTATGAAACATTTGATAACAATAATCGAGCACTGTATACTGTCCCACAACTTTCCAGTTTGGCAAATAAATTAGAGTTCCAATGAAATTTTTTTTTGTTGTTTTTTTGTTGTTTTTTGTTTTCTGCATTAAATTGATGAAACACTAGTTTTATATTTCTTATTTCAAATAACTTCAGAACTTAACATAGCAGGATGTATATTGCCTTGACCTTTTCAATTGATTTTCATTTGCTGATTGAGGGAATGCCTCCTTATTTCCTTCTCCATCTCCACTTTCCCTATTCTTGTTATACATAAGTAGTATTTGGGCTATTCTCAATTTGTATTGCAGCCAATTAAATAGGTATTCTGAACAGGTGTTGTTGTTATTGTTGTTGGAGGTATGTAGAGTGCTGGAAAGCTGATTCTGATCATGTGTAATGATGGAAATGCACTCTTCCCACACTTTTTTGCATATACAGAGATTTTTCACTTTCTTTTAGTTAGAATAACCCAGAGATTCCTAATGTGTGCTGACATAAACAAAACCTTTGAACTAGATAGTGAGCTATAATCCATGGATATTTTAAGGAAATTATCCTGATCTCTCAAGCTGCTCCTTACAGATAGTTTTCAAGTGAATATTTTTTTTTTTCCTTTTGAGCTGATGGGTAGGAGAAAAGCAATTCCCTGTTTCCTTTCCAATTTCTATTTGTTTCTTTGGTGTCTATTCTCTTCTGATCTTAAATGAATAAGTAGCTTATAAGAAATGCCCTGGAGCAGCTAGATAGATCAGTCAATAGGGCAAAAGGCCTGAAGTCAGACACACTCTTCCTGAGTTCAAATCCAGCCTCAGATACTTACTACAGATGGGACACTGAGTAAATCATGTAACCCTGTTTTTTCTCAGTTCTTCATCTATAAAATAATCTAGAGAAGGATATAGAAAATCACCCTAGAAATCTCCCTACGTATTAAACTTGTGTACAATTTCCTTTTTGTCTCTTTTTTTTTTTTTTTTTTTTTTTGGCTGAGGCAATTGGGGTTAAGTGAATTGGTCAGGATCACACAACTGGGAAATGTTAAATATCCAAAACAGATTTGAAATCAGGTCCTCCTGACTTCAGGGCTGGTGCCCTATCCAGCTAGTTGCCACATTGTCTCTTTTCTTTATATAGGAAACAAGAATATCAAACAAAGCATATAATTGATAATTGTTATCTATAATTAGAGCTATCTATTTCAGCTCAATTGGACTTTTCTCTTTTTCTCTTTCCCAAACCCTGGATCTTTCTTTCTTTTTTTTTTTTTTTTTTTTTTTTTATTCTTCCCTGGGACAAATGTGGATTTGCCCAGATTCACACAACTAGGAAGTATTAAGTGTCTGAGGTCATATTTGAACTCAGGTCCTCCTGATTTTAGGCCCAATACTTTATCCAATAAGTCATCTAGCTGCCCCTTTGCTTCATTCTTTTTAACATTCTCTTCATGAAGCAACTTCCAATTTTAAATTTGGAGGGTCTTTTTTTGGTTATATTTTTTGTTGTTGTTTGTGACTGTTATCTCTTTGACACCATTACTCTTAAATCTTGCTTTTTCAGATAATGATGAATGTTGGAGGAGATGTGGGAAAACTGAGACACTAATATATTGTTGGTGTAATTGTAAATGGATCCAGCTATTATGGAGAGCAATTTGGAACTATACTCAAAAAGTTATCAAACTGCATACCCTTTGATCCAGCAGTGTTTCTACTGGTCTTATATCTCAAAGGGATCTTAAAGAAGGGAAAGGGATCCACATGTACAATTAAAAGAACTAGGTCTGCAGCCTGAAATATCATATCCAGCAAAATTATTTACAATTTTGAACGAGAAAAATGGACCTCAACTAACTTGCAGATTTTTAGAACTTTCTACCAACCCAAACCCGACTTAATGGAAAATTTAACATATAAAAGCCAATATCAAAGATCAGTTTTAAGGAACTCAAAATAGACAAACTGTTTAAAGATGGACAAATTGTTTTTATATATATATATATATATGCTATATGTTTTGAGATTCACATCAACAATAGGGTAGCTCAGAAGAAAGATTTGCAGAATTAAGGTAAAAATAGTAAGCATGTTATACAAATGAGGTGCAAAGGAAAAATAGATACAGAGGCCTTAGAAGGGGGGAAGAGGGCTCATAGTTCCAAAAACCTACTCACATCAAGAATGGATTCAATAGGTAACACTACATGGATACCATGAAGGGTATAGCACCTTCCAAAATCTATAAAGAAATAAAATAGGAGGAAGAAGACAAGGGAGGGATGCTTGGCTGGGGGTTAAGTAATAGCAAGGGAAGTTATAGAGCAGAATTTAGTCAAAGAGTTAGCAGGGATAGAAAAGATGTGTGTATTTATGGGGTGTGTTTGTATGTATATGAGTGTATGTATATATCTATATATTTATGTACACCTAAATATATCTTTTCTTAACTGTAGCTTGCTTGGAGGTGGTGGAGGAATGAAAGAGAGAAAAAGAATAAAGTAAATCAAGTGCACAGCAGAGTATCAAAGAACAATTTACAAAGAAGTAAAGAAAAAAATGGACTTTCGTGAATATAATTTCTTCTACTAATGTATTTACTTTCTTGATCTGGTCATTTGTTATATATAATCATGAAGAAGAGCTTATGAGCTCATCCATAAAACAGAAGACACCAGAATAAATTAAATTATAATCCACCAATGTGAAACAAATAGTCACAGATGTGGGACTAGAACTAGAGTTATTATACTCCAAAAGAAAAAAAAACTAGAAGTATGGAAACAATCATTAATTCAACAAATTCAGAATGAAAATTGAAGAAAAAATAAAACTAAAATTGCTGAGCTGATTTTAAAAGGTCATTTTAAATAGTTTTAAAATTTATTTTATTTGGAAAGAAGAGTAAGAAAAAAAAACAGAAAAGGAATACAATACAATAAAACAAAAAAAGAGAATATTATTGTATATTCAGTAGAACATCAGGGGGGATTAAAATATATAACCACAAATCATCACATCAAGAAGTCCTCCCTGAACAACCTATGTAACTCCCACCACTAATCCTCCCCCCCCATAAAAGTTATCTGAATGAATAAACAATCCTCCAAAATTAAAAGTTATAGTACTGATACTTTCCCATATAAGTTTATACAACTCAAAATTGCAGTAACCATTATAAAGATAGAGAATAATGTAAAATATAAAATCAAAAATAATTGTAAACATTTTACATGCCAGTGCTGAATTTGGGCAAAATGTTTTTTTAAAGACAAATAAGTTAATTATAAACAAATAGGACTAACTGCTTTCAGACAATGCTCAGTGGGATTGGATTTTTCTTTCTTTAAATATGTGAAAGAACATGTAGTAGTGGTGGTGGAAAAGAATCAAAATGAATGTTTCCTGATCAATAAATAAAACTTATGTCTAATCATATTAGTTAGAGAACATTGGCTGATCTGTACTGATAGGTTCTGAACAAATCACAAGTCCAAATTGTCCTCCTCTTAAAAAAAAAAAAATGAAAATGTCAATCATTTGGTTGATTCAAGGAGAAATATAAAGTTAATTATCACAGTCACTGTAACCATTAGCTTTAGAAAGCCTGCTAACTGGCAGAATGATTCCAATATCATGATAGGTTTTAAAACTTTTATAAAATTCCTTTATGCCAAGGAACTGCTTGAGAATGGTGAGACTGTTGTGCAGTGAATCAAGTAAAATTCAGCTAATTTCTGCTCCTATCAGCTCTGTGTCCAGCTTATGATCCTTTGTTGTGTCTTTCATTTGAATACTTGATTTGGATAATTCAATCGAATTTGTAGTGAGCATATTCACTCCAGCCCTTAAATAATGTAAACAATTTCATTAAGAAGATCAGATAACCAGATGCTTGTGATGAGTATATATTGATCTTGACCAAAATTATAAGTGGTGGTCAGAAAGAACATATTTATTTATACTGAAATTAAATTTGGTTTTAAAAATGATGAATAAAACGTTTTCTTTCCCTTCCTACTTCTTCTACCCTTAATTAAATGAGATAAAAGGAGGACTAAGGAGGAGGAGGAAGAGATTTTGAAAAAAATCAGGAAAAATAATGGGGGGTGTAGCTTAGTGGGAGACTGCATAATTAGGAATATACTGGTGTCTTACGAAAGGGCAATATCAATTAGATTACTTGCAGGAAGGAGAAGAATAAGGAGGAGTATTAGGTACCCAGATAGTTCCAATTTTTTCCCTTCCTGATTTAAAATGAGTGATCTTTTCCAGAACCAAATTGGAAACAATATCCAGCACAAGGTCCTTATCACTGTCCACAGAGCTCTTCTCTTCATTTACAGAAACATTCACAGAGGTAATTTTTTTTTCTATGACCACAAAAGGCTGTCTGTCTGTCTTTGTCTCTCTCTGTGTCTCTTTCATTCTCTCTCTGCCTTTCTGTCTCTCTCCCTTGCTCTCCTCTCTTTTCCACTTTCTCTCTCCAAGATAGGTAATTTCGTTGTAGCCTAGCCTAGCTGTCTATCCAAAGTAACTTCCAGGGGGAATGGAACTAGATCTGGTTGGATGTTGGGCTCTTTCCCCAGACTTTGTGGAACATCCCAAGGCTCTTTAGACATGGTATCTAATCCTAGTTTTTTTTATCTTTTCTTAAACTAGGTAATAGCTTGGCTGAATGACATGTGAGTTAAGTTGGAGATGTATTTTATAACAACTAATAACCAATCAATTACTGTCTGTTAAAATAGGATCTATACGTGTGTGTGTGTGTGTGTGTGTGTGTGTGATTTTATTTGGAATTTGCTCTATCTAGTGTCTTAAGACTTTTTTTTTTCTTCAATAAAGCATTCATGACATATCCACAGGAGGTTTTCTGTTACTCAATTGTGCAACTTTTGACATTATTCTCGACTATATTATTGATCATCCTTTATTCCCACCCCTCATCACCAGCCATATCCAATTGTTTGCTTTATTAATTCATTCCTCACAACTCTCTTCAATCTACTTCTCACCACTCACATTAGCACCATCCTAGTTCAGACTCCTCATTTCTGGCCTGGTAACCTAATTCAGTCCCCGGCTTCTCATCTCTATCTTTCCAATATATTTTTCATACAGTTGCCAAATTTCCCCATAAATAATCTTGCATCTCTCCAACCTTTGCATAGACCATTCTCATTGTCTAGAATTCTCTCTCCCTTCAAATCCTCTGAAGAGAAACCTTAATTCTCTTCAGGGATAAATCCAGTTTCCTTCTATTTAGTTCTAACTCTAAAACTCTTTAAAAACTTTTTTTTTATTATGAACTCAAAAATATTAATTAGCATGGACATATCCAAATACAATTAAGACAGAAGAGATGATTGTTTATGAAACTATGGATCTATTATGGTATATATCTATCTCTATCTATCTACCAATCGATATATGGGTGTGCTTGTGTGCATATCCATAATAGTTATGTACACATATCCATATGTGTACATAACTATTATGCTGTATAAATACACATGTGTTTATGTGTGTCTGTGTATGTGTGTGATAGGAGCAACATTCTCCTACTTATCTATGTCCCCATTCTCAATCTGACCTACCTTCTCTGTATTTTAAGTTTCATTAACATTTTTTCTTTCTTTCTCTTTTCTTTTATTACATCTTTATCACTATCATTCCCAATTATCCTTTATAACTTACTATCTTTCCTTTCTTCCTCCCCTAACAAGTTCAAATTATGATGAAAGACTTGTTACTGTTGTGGCTGAGTTTTCTAGAATGAGTATTTTTCTGCCTCTTTTAAATTAAAGCTTTTTATTTTCAAAACACACACAGATAGCAAGTATTCCAATATATGTTAAACATGTGCAATTCAACTATACATATTTCTACAATTATGCTGCACAAGAAAAATCAGATGAAAAAGAAAAACATAAATGAGAAAGAAAATAAAATGTAAGCAAACAATAATAAAAAAGTGAAAATGCTATGTTGTGATCTACACACTCAGTCCCCACAGTCCTCTCTATGGATGCTGATGGCTCTCTTCATCACAATAACTTTGGAACTGCCCTGAATTACCTCATTATTGAAAAAAGCCACGTCTATCAGAATTAATCATTGTATAATCTTGCTGTTGCTGTGTACAATGTTTTCCAGGTTCTACTAACTTCAGTTAGCATCAGTTCATGACAATCTTGCCGGGCCTCTCAGAAATGATCCTGCTGATTGTTTCTTATAGAAAAAACA
This sequence comes from Sminthopsis crassicaudata, assembly GCF_048593235.1. NCBI lineage: Eukaryota > Metazoa > Chordata > Mammalia > Dasyuromorphia > Dasyuridae > Sminthopsis > Sminthopsis crassicaudata. The sequence continues at coordinate 535,439,236 of NC_133617.1, forward strand.
ATATTCCATAACATTCATATACCATAACTTACTCAGCCATTCTCCAACTGATGGGTATCCAATTAGTTTCCAATTTCTTTCAACTACAAAAAGAGCTGATACAAACACTTTTGCACATTTAGGTCTTTTTTTCCTTTTTTATGATTTCTTTGAGATATAGGCAGAACACGGATACTACTAGATAAAAGGTTATACATAGTTTGATAGTCCCTTGGGTATGGTTCCAAAGTCGTCCCCAATATGATTAATTCAGTTCACAACTTCACTAGCAAAGTATTAGTGTCCCAGTTTTCCACATCCCCACCAACATTTATCATCATCTTTTCCTGACATCTTAGCAAATCTGAGGGGTATATAATGGTACCACATAGTTATCTTAATTTGTATTTCTCTGATCAGTAATGATTTGGAGCATTTTTTTCATATGACTATAAATAGTTTTAATGTTTTCATCTGGAAATTGTCTTTTGGTGATTTACCAACTGGAGAATGGTTTAAATTCTTATGAATTTGAGTCAGTTCTCTATATATTTTAGAAATGTCAATCCTCTATATATTCTAGAAATGAGGCCTTTATAAGAATAGATGTAAAATGTTTTTTCCCCAGTTTCTAAACTTGTTTGTATTGCTTTTGTTTGGTAAAACATTTTTAATTTAATATAATTTAAATTTGTCCAATTTGCATTTCATAATGCATTCTAGTTTTTCTTTGGCCATGAAATTCTTTCCTCCTCCACAGATGTGAGAGGTAGATCATCCTTTGTTCTTCTAATTTGCTTATAGTATCACTCTTTATGTCTAAATTAGGAATCTATTTTGACATTATCTTCGTATATGGTGTTAGGTGTGAGTCAATGATTATTTTCTACCATACTAATTTTCAATTTTAAATTTTTTATTACTAGACTGCCTAGTATTTTTATTAGGAATGGGTGTTGAATTTTGTCAAATTTTTCTTCTGCATCTTTGGGATAATCATATAATTTTTATTAGTTTGCTTAATGATATAGACAATTATGCTAATAGTTTTCCTAATATTTAACCAAGTCCACATTTCTAGTATAAATCCTACTTGGTTGTAGTGTATTACCCTAGAGATGAATTTCTGTAATTTATTTTTTAATATTTTATTTCAGACTGTTTCTCTGAGTTTCATTAGGGAAATGGGTTTATAATTTTCTTTGTTTTGATCCTATCTGGTTTAGGTATCAGCATCATATCTGTTTCATAAAAGTAATTTGGTTGGACTCCTTTTTCTATTTTTCCAAATAGTTTATATAGTATTAGAATTAATTGTTTTTTAAATGTTTGGTAGAATTCACATGTAAATCTATCTGCCCCTGGAGATTTTTTCTTAGGGAGTTTATTAATAGTTTGTTTAATTGCTTTTTCTAAAATGGGATTATTTAAGTAAAATATTTCCTCCTCTGTTAATCTGGACATTCAATATTGTTTAGGTATTCATCTATAGATCATCAGATTTATAGACATATATAGTTGGACTAAATAGTTCCAAATTATTCCTCTAATTTCCTCTTCATTGGTGTAAAGTTCACTTTTTTTTTTTTTTTGATACTAACAATTTGATTTTCTTCTTGCCTTTGTCTAATCAAATTAACTAAATGTGTATCTATTTTGTTGGGTTTTTTTTCATAAAACCAACTCTTAGTTTTGCTTACTAAATTAATAGTTTTATTACTTTCAATTTTATTAATCTCAGCTTTTGTTTTTAGAATTTCAAATTTTATATTTAATTAGGGATTTAATTTTTTAAAACTTTTTAAAATTTCATGACCAATTCATTGATCTCTTTCTCTATTTTATGCATGTAAGCATGTAGAGATATAAAATTTCCCACAAGAACTTCTTTGGCTGCATCCTACAAATTTTGGTATGTTGTCTCATTATTGCCACTCTCTTGGATGAAATTATTAATTGTGTCTATGATTTGCTGTTTCACTCATTCATTCTTTAGACTGAGATTATTTTGTTTCCAAGTAATTTTTGTTCTATTTTTCCCTGGCCCTTTATTACATATGATTTTTATTGCATCATGATCTGAAAAAAGATTCATTTCCTATTTCTGCCTTTCTGCATTAGATTTGGAGATTTTATGGCATACTATATGGTCAATTTTTTTTGCTTGTTTTTGTTGTTATTTTTTATTTTATTTTTTATAAGTTTATTTTTATTACTCATTATTTTATGAATCATACTGGGAGAGAAAAATCCGAGCAAAAATCAGAGAGATTAAAAAAAAAAAAGAAAAAGAAAAAGAAGTGAACATAGCATGTGTTGATTTACATTCAGTTTTCTTTTTTCTTTTTCTGGATGCAGGTGGCATTTTCTGTCCAAAGTCTATTGGGATTGCTTTGGATCACTGAAGCATTGAGAAGAAACAAGCCTTTCATGTGTGATTTTGACAAATTCTTGCTGTTATTGTGAACAATGTATTCCTGGTTCTGCTTGTGTCACTTGGTATAAGTTCTTCTAAATCTTTCTAGGTCTTCCTATATTCAGCTTGTCATTCATTTTTTATAGAACAATAATATTCCATTATCTTCATGTACCATAACTTGTTCTGCCATTCCCTAATTGATGGCCAAATATGCATTTTCCAAATCTTTGCTACCACAAAAGAGCTGCTACAAATATTTTTTGCATATGTGTTCTTTTCCCTCCTTTATGATTTTTCCTTGGGATAGAGATTGTATCTCTAATAGTGGCACATCTGGTTCAAGAGTATGCAAAGTTTTATAGTTCTTTGGGCATAGGTCCATAATGCTCTCCAGAACGTTTGAATCATTTCACAATTCCACCAAAAATGCATTAATGACTTAGTTGTCCCACATTCCCTCCAATATTTATCATTATGTTTTCCTGTCATGTTAGCTAATCTGAGAAATGTGTAGCAGTGGTACCTCATAGTTGTTTAAATTTGCATTTCTTTGATCAATAGTGATTTAGAGCATTTTTTATATAACAATAAATGGCTTTATTTTTGTTACCTGAAAATTATCTGTTCATATTTTTTGAGCATTTATTAATTGGGGCATGACTTGTATTCTTATAAATTTGACATAGTTCTTTATATATTTTAGAAACGGGACCTTTATCAGAAATACTGGTTGTAAAGATTCCCCCCCCCCCCCCCCGCTTTATCTTCCCTTTTTAATCTTGTTTCTGTTGGTTTTGTTTTTGCAACATCCTTTTAATTTAATGTAATCAAAGTTGTCCATTTTCCAAAGATCTGACAGGTAAATTATCCCTTGTTCACCTAATGTGTTTATGGAACCATTCATATACCCAGTTTGACCTCATTTTGTTATGGGGTGTAAGATGTAGGTTTATGCAAAGTTTCTCACAGTATTTTCTAGTTTTCCCAGCAATTTTTGTCAAATAGTGAATTCTTATCCCAGAAGTTGGAGTACTGGAGTTTATCAAATATTGCTATGGGCCTTGGCTATTGTGTCATGCATATCTAATGTATTCCACTGTTCCACAACTCTATTTCTTAGCCAGTAACAAATGGTTTTGATTACTGCTGCTTTATAAGATACTTTTAGGTTTGAAATTACTAAACAACCATTCTTTGTATTTTTTCATTAATTCTCTTGATTTTATTGACATTTTGCTCTTCTAGATGAATTTTGTTGTGAATTTTTTCTAGTTCTATAAAATAAAATTTTGGCAATTTGATTGGTATGGCACTGAACAAGTAAATAAATTTAGGCAGAATTGTCATTTTGATTATATTAGCTCAGCCTGCCCATGAGCAACTGATATTTTTCCAGTTGTTTAGATCTGATTTTATTTGTTTGAGAAGAGTTTGGCAATTGTTTTCCTGTAGTTCTTGGGTTTGCCTTGGCAGGAAATCTCCAAGGATTTTATCCTATAGTGATTTTAAATGAAATTTCTCTTTCTAACTCTTGTGGATGGGCTTTGGAGCAATATGTAGAAATGAGGATGATTTTTAGAGGTTTATTTTATATGCTGCAACTTTCCTAAAGTTGTGAATTATTTTAAGTAGATTTTTGGATGATTTTCTAGGATTCTCTAAGTATATCATCATATCATCTGCAGAGTGATAGTTTTATTTCCTCATTGCCTATTTTAATTCCTTTAATTTCTCTTTCTTTTCTTATTGCTCTAGTACAATAATGAATTATAGTGATGACAATGGGCATCCTTGTGTCAACCCTGATCTTATTGGGAACACATCCAATTTCTCTTCATTAACAATGATGGTTGCTGTAGATTTTAGGTTAATTCTGCTTTTTATTTTAAGGAAAGCTCCTTTTATCCCTATAGTCTCTAGGAATGGATATTGTATTTTGTCCAAATATTTTTTAAAAGGAATGGGTATTGTATTTTGTCCAAAGATTTTTCTGCATTTATTGAGATTATCATGTGATTTCTGTTAATTTTGTTATAGATATGGTTGATACCAATGGTTGATACCAATAATTGAACCAGACCTACATTCCTGGTATAAATCTTACTTGGTTATAATGTATTATGCTGCTAGTGCATTGCTATTATCTTTTTGATAATATTTTCTCTACATTTTTTTTCATCAATATCCATTAAGGAGATTGGTCTGTAATTTTTTTCTCTGTTTTGGATCTTCCTGATTTATGTATCTACCACATTTGTATCATAGAAGGAATTTTCCAATACTCCTTCTTTACCTATTTTTTCAAATAGTTTATATAATATTGAAATTAATTGTTCTTTAAATATTTGGTAGATACATTTAAGGGTTCTGATAAAGGTCTCATTTCTAAAATATATAGAGAACTGATTCAAATTTATGAGAATTCAAGCCATTCTCCAATAGATAAATGGTCAAAGGATATGAAAAGACAATTTTCAGAAGAAGAAATTAAAACCATCTCTAATCATATTGATGGGGGTTGAGGTCCCTTTAAGATTCCTCTCTGACTGCCCAACCCTCATGGCTGACCTTGATTCACAAATCCTGGTCAAAAGCACCCTTTGAATATCCGGGCCCAGCCCCCACTATCAGCTCAGCTTCCCCCAGCCACACCTGATCTGAGCTATCTGAAAAGCCCGCCAAGAACATGGGGGTACCGCCCATCTCCTTTTAGGTATAAAAGGGCCAAACTGGAGCCCTCTCTTTGCAGGAGCCCTCCCCGCCAACACATGGTGTCCTTCCGACCATGTAAGGGTTCCTGCCCACCCAGTGGCCACCTTTGGCCCTGGCTTCTTTCTAAATGAACTTTACTTCCAAATTTCTACAATAAACCTTTTATTTATCAATCTAGGTTTTTGGGCCTGTAAATTCATTTACAGGGGACACTGCACCTCATGGGATTATCTTACTATCTATGTGCCAAGAAATGGGGTTCCCCTTTTCCTTTCCCTCATTAATATGAAAAGGTGCTCTAAATTACTATTAATCAAATAAATGCTAATTAAGACAACTCTGAGATATCACTACATACCTCTCAGAATGACTAAGGTGACTGGAAAAGATAATGATGAATGTTGGAAGGATGTGGGAAAACTGGAACACTAATACATTGTTGTTTGAACTGTGAATGGATCCAATCATTCTAGAGAGCAATTTGGAACATTCAAAAAGTTGACAAACTGTGCATAACCTTTGATCCAATAGTGTTTCTACTGGGCCTATATCCCAAAGAGATCATAAAGGAGGGAAAGGGACCCACATGTGCAAAAATGTTTGTATCAGGCTTTTTTCATAGTGGCAAGAAAGTGGAAACTGAGTGGATGCCCATAAGTTGGAGAATGGCTGAATAAGTTATGGTATATGAATGTTATGGAATATTATTGTTTCATAAGAAACAATCAAGAGGATGATTTCAGAGAGACCTGGAGAGAATTACATGAACTAATGCTAAGTGAAATGAGCAAAACAAGAAAATTTATCTAGAAGAACAAAGTCAATAAAATCAAGAGAATTAATGAAAAAATACAAAGATGCACACAGCAACATCGATATTATAGGAAATAAATTATTATGAATGTGACTTTCTAACAATGAGATGATTGATGCCAGCACCAATAATCTTGTGATGGAGAAAACCATCTACACCAAAAGAGTGGAATGTAGGAACTGAATATGATCTCAATATAACATTCTCACTCTATTTAATGTTGTTCTCTTGTATTTTGTTTTCTTACTCATTTTCTTGTGCAGCAAAAGAATTGAAGAAATATAATTACACATAATGGATTTAACATACATTTTAACATGTACAACATATATTGGATTGCTTGCCATCTAAGTGAGGGAGTTAAGGGAAGAAGGGGGAAAATGGAAACACAAGGGTCAATGTTGAAAAATTATCTGTGCATAGGTTTTGAAAATAAAAAGCTTTAAAAAAATGTTTGGTAGAATTCACTTGTGAATTCATCTGGACTTGAAGGTTTTTTTCTTAGGGAGTCCATTAATGACTTGTTCAATTTATTTTTCTAAAATAAGACTATGTAAGTATTTTATTTCCTCTTCTGTTAACCTTAGCAATTTATAGTTTTGTAACTATTCATCTTTTTCAGTTTGATTGCCAGACTTGTTTCCATAAATAGCTCATTATTGCTTTAATTTCTTTTTCATTGGTGGTAAGTTCAGTCCTTTCATTTTTGAAGCTGGTTATTTTTTTTTCTTTCATTTTTCTGATCAGATTAAACAAGGTTTATCTATTTTGATAGTCTTTTCATAAAAGCAACTCTTAGTTTGATTTATTAGTTCCATTGTTATCTTAGTTTCTATTTTATTAATCTCTACTTTGAGTTTCAAAATTTCTCATTTGGTATTTAATTGGGGAGTTTTAATTTGTTCTTTTCTTAGTTTTTTTGTTGTTACACACCTAATTCATTGGTCTTCTCTTTTTCTATTTTAATTAGGTAGCCTTTTAGAGATATAAAATTTCCTGTAAGAACTGCTTTGCCTGCATCCCATACGATTTGTTATGTTACCTCATTATTGTCATTTACTTAGATGAAATTGTGGATTTTTTCTGTGATTTGTTTTTTGATGCACTAATTTTTTAGAATTAAATTATTTAATTTCCTTTTGGTTTTAGTCTACCTTTCCTTGGCACTTTATTGAATATATTTTTTATTGCATTGTGCTCTGAAAAGGAAGCATTTACTATTTATGTCTTTTTGCAGTTGATTGTAAGGTTTTTATGCCCTAAAGCATGGTCACATATTGTGTAGGTACCATGTACTGCTGAGAAAAAAGGTGCATTCCTTTTTATCCCTATTCAATTTTTTCCAGATGTTTATCTTATTTAGATTTTCTTGGATCCTGTTATCCTTCCTAAATTTTTTCTCGCTTATTTTGTGGTGTGATTCAAAGAGGGTAAAGTTGAGGTCCCCCACTAGAACAACTTTCCTTTCTATTTCTCCATGTAATTGGCTTAAAATCTTCTCTAGGAATTTGCCTCCTGTACGACTTGGTTCATAAACATTTAGTATTTTACTATTTCATTATTTATGGAACCCTTTATCAATATGTACTTTCTTTCCTTAATTTTTTTCATAACATCTATTTTTACTTTTATCAGAGATCAGAATTGTTACCTATAATGTTTTTACTTCAGCTGAAGCATAATAAATTCTGTTCCAGACTTTTACATTTACTTTTTATGTGTCTTTTGGTGTCAGATGTTTTTCTTGTAAACAACATATTGTAGGATTCTGTTTTTTAGTACAATCTGCTATTCACTTCCATTTCACAATAGAGTTCATTCCACTCACATTCCCAGTAATGCTTACCAGCTCTGTATTTACCTTCGTCCCATTTTCTCCCAGATGTATACACTTTTTTTGGTGTGTTTTTATTCATGCTCCCCATCAACTACCTTATCACCCTTCCCCTTTCTCTTAATAATGTTCTTTTAACCCTCTCTGCCTACTACCTTATCTTCTATCAAACCTTCCACCCTTAGGTGTTTCTTCCCTCCTTCCTATCCTGTCCTTCTCTTTTCTTTTCCTCTTTCTTTGCCTATTTTTATAGGGTTTGATAAATTTTTATATTAATTATTAAATTATTCCCCATTAAACCCAAAGTGATGAGATCTAGCTTCCGACATTGTTCACCTTACTCCCTTCTTTTCCTGGAAGGTCTTTTGTACCTCTTCCTGTGAACTAATTGTCCCATCATACTCTCCCCTTTTCCTCTTTTTCCAGTACCTTTTCCCACCCCTTGAGGTCTTTTTCTTTGATTTCAAAACCTCAAAGTCTATTCACAACTACACCTTCTGTACATGTGATGTCCTCTCTGTCTACACCAATAACAGATACAATTTTCAAAAGGTACAGATATGTTTTTAATTGTTTAGTTTAATCTTTAAATATATATTTTTATCCTATTTACCTTTCTATGGTTCTCTTGAGTCCTGTGTTTGTAGATTAAATTTTGCTTAGTTTTGATGTTTTCAATAGAAATGATTGAAGGTCTCTTACTTCATTGAAGAGCCATCTCCTTTACTGAAAGATGATGCCTAGTTTTGCTGGGCAGTAAATTCTTGGTTGTAACCCCAAGTCCTTTGATTTCAAGAATATAATATTTCTGGCCCTCCAATTCTTTGTTGTGGAAGCTGTCAGATCCTGAGTAATCCTGACTGCTACTCCCTGATATTCAAACTGGTTTTTTTTTTTTTTTTTTTTTTTTTTTGTGTTTTGTTTTGTTTTTCTGACAACTTGCATCAATTTTCCCCCCTTCGTTTATAGTTTTGGTGTTTCAAAATAATGTTCCTTGGGGTTTTCCTTGTGGAATCTCTTTCTAGAAGTGATTGATGGATTCTTTCAATGAATATTTCCCTCTCTGTTTCTAGATTACTGAGGTATTTTCCATAATGACCTCTTGTAGAATGCTGTCCAGAATCTCTTTGTGGTCATGGCCTTCGGTTCCCCAATCATTTTTAAATTGTCTCTTCTGGAGTAATTTTCCATTTCAGCTATTTTGCCAATGAGGTATTTCAGATTTTCTTCCAGTTTTTCATTCTTTTAATTTGTTTGACTAATTCTTGCTTTCTCACAAAGTGATTAGCTTCTATTTACTCTGTTCTAAGTTTTATTGGATAATTTTGTTCAATTATCTTCTGCATCTCCTTTTTCATTTATATTATCATACTGTTTACTGTTGTTTTGTTCAGATATTTTTCTTTCTTTTCCAAACTTTTGATTCTCTCATGTATACCTCTCATTTTCTTTCTCATTTTCCTTCTGCCTCTTTTATTTGCCTTTTGAAGTCTTTTGTGAGAATTTCCAAGAAGCCTCTTTGAGCTTGAGACCAATTTATATCACACACTGAGATTTATTCTGTGCACATTCTGAACTTATCTGAGTTTGTTTTGGACTGCTCTGTCACAATAGTAGCTTTCTGTGGTCAAGGTTATTTTCTGTTTCTTGCTCATTTTCCTTCCTTTTGGTATTTCCTCTTTTTTATACTTTTAAGGTTGAGCTCTGCTTGTATGGTAAAGATGACACTGTACCAAGCTTCCTGTGCAGTTCTGAGCTATGGATTTGAACACAGGGGTCCCTCATGTTTTTAGGGGATGGCTTTGTCTGCTTTTTTGAGAAAACAGCTTGGTTTCCCAGAGTTTGCCTTCTGAGCTGAAATTGAAAGCTGCCCCAGTCATTTGCTCCTCTACTGAGCCAGGCCCGAGGTGTTTAGTTGCTGATTTGCTGTGTTTAAGACCTTCTTATTGGCTTTCCCAGAGTCTATCTGAATTGAGATGAACACCCTTTTTACCCCTGTAAGAATGACATTTCTTGAATTTTTTTCAGTCTATCATGAGCTTGAAAGTGATTTCATTCCACTAGATTCTGTTCAGAGGCTTAATTTCAGGTAGTTTTTTAGGGAAACTGGGAGAACTTGAGCACCTCCTAACATTCCTCTGCCATCTTGGTTCCACCCCTACATGGTCAATTTTTGTGGAGGTTATATACTGCCAAGAAAAAAAAAGTGTATTCCTTTCTGTCTCCACTCAATTTTCTAGAAAGGTTTATCAAACCTAACTTTTATAAAAGTCTATTTATTTCCTTAACCTCTTGCTTTTAATGATCAATTTATGTAGTTCTGGGCAAGCAAGTCTGAGATCCCCCACTAGTATAGTTTTTCTATTTGATTCCTCTTGCAGCTCTCTTAACTTTTCCACTAGGAATTTGGAAGCCATGCCATTTGAAGCATATATTTTTAGTACTGATATTACTTCAATATCTGTAAAGGGCTAGAACTGAGCAAAAGCACTTGGATAATGGAGCACATGAGACTAATTGGCAATTGGACGGTTCTCTATTAACTTGTTTGAAGGTTGACCCTCCCCAGCGGTTCTGTGCTGACTTGATTGGTGGGACAAAGAGGGGGAAGTGACGTGTGTGGGGAGAGTAGGAGGAGGAAATTGAGACTTTCTCTTGTGGCAGAGAGAGGAAGGTGGTGTGAAGATTGCTAGATCTCATCCCCTGACCTTGACTGCAAAAGACCAAAAATAAAGACTTTTGGTGATCCTGACTGGCTGATTTCTGGGAAGACAGAGTTCCAGCATTTGGCGTCCAATGTTGGGCCAGACATGCTACCTTCACTGAAGTCCTCTGGTGACCAGGAGATTAGGTGAATATTCTAATAGACAAATAAGGAACTTACTTTGTTAAGGGCTAAATCAGCAATCTTTTATAGCTGAAATGGGGCAGATGTTAGCTATAAACATTCCCTTGACCTCAGCCGATCCAGCCCCAGCCCCTGCTCCAGCCTCACCTAGTAGTAGTAATCTGGCTACAGATTGATAAACTCGTGGGCGCATTAAAATGCATGTCCCCTTGGTTCTTAGAGGAAGAAAAACTAAATATAGATAACTGGAAGCTAGTGGGACTTCAACTGAAAGAATTTTACACAAAAAATGGGCCTTGTTCAATTTCCGCAGAGGTATTTTATATATACAACGTAGTTCAATTAGACTTAAACTATCGAGCAAGTTGTAGGAGAAGGAAAAGTTTTAAAAGTGAACAGAGGAGGAAGTGTGAGGAAAAAAAGATAGAATATAAGCAATCTCAAAACCTTCCCAAAGGGCAAGGGGATTCAAATGAGGAATTAGCGTGTGATGACTCTGATTCCCTTAAATAAGCTTCAACACTGCCTAGAGAGCAGATTATTGACCGGCCCACATCAATTTCACCTTCAGGGATGGAGGGAGGAGGAGTACTGGGAGGGGCAGTGATATCATCGGCACATCCCCCCCAGCAATCACCAACTCCTATAACTAGATTACAAAAAGGGATTGTTGAAGCTACTAAAAATGGAAAAGAAATAGATAATGATTTCAAACTTCAATTTTTTCCCCATGATTCAACAGTATAATTCTTCAGGCCAAGAAAGTAGAAGATACACTCCTTTTAATATTGGCATCCTTAAAGATCTGAAAAAAGTTTGCATTCTCTATGGGGCTACATCAGCTTATGTTAAGATGTTACTACAGAATTTGGCTTATGAAATCTTAACCCCTTGTGACTGGAAAGACATTGCAAGGGTGTTCTTAGAACCTGGACAAGACTTCTTGTGGCTTTCTGAATATAGTGAGCTCTGTAGGATTCAACCCAAACAAAATAGTCAAAGTGCAGTTAATACTTCAATCACCTGTGACCTATTAACAGGTGTAGGTTCTTATGCAGAAGCTTCAGTACAGATTAATTACTCCATAACAGCATTTGAGCAAATTGCTGCTGCTGCTATCAAAACATGGGCTTCTCTCCCCAGTAAAAATGACAAGGGTGAGACCTTCACGAAAATTGTACAAGGACCAAATGAACCCTTTGCTGATTTTGTGGCATGTTTTCAGACAGCTGTCATATGGAATAATGGTGAAAATAAAGTAACAGATACTTTGGTAAGGCAACTTGCTAAAGAAAATGCCAATGAGGTTTGTAGAAGGATTATATTAGGACTAAATAGGGATGCTCCTTTAGAGGAGATTATAAGACGCTGTGCCACAGTGGGCACAGATACCTTTTATAGCCAGGCTATGGTGCAGACTTCCCAAGATCCCAATATGGGAAGACAGGGTCCCTTTTGGCAAGGGACTTCCAGAGAGACTCGTCAATGCTTTCAATGTGGTAAAGTAGGGCATCTGAAAGCTCAATGTTGGCATAGAAACAGAGTGAGAAAACAGGCTGGGAGAACAAGACCCAATATCCCATGTCCAAAATGCAACAGAGGACTCCATTGGGCATCAGAATGTAGACTGCTTTAGGGAAACGGGATGAGGGGCCCAGCTCCAGGGCCCCAGGCAAAAAACACTTGGGGCATGATGGCAGCCGATGCCACACCCAGAGAGTGCCTCCAAGTCCAATGCCCAGACATGCCCAATCAGCCAGGAAGCCATCTGACGGGAGAAAGGGATTACACAATCAGTAAGCCAGGAAGCAACATGATGGGAGAAAGGGAGGATAGAGTTGTATGCAGCTGGGACAACTGAGATACCCCCTGGAGAGGTGAAATCTGTTCCTCTCCAGCCTATGGATCGATCCCTTGCCTCCAGGGACAGTAAGCTTGACCATTTCACCTCCTAAGAGTATTTACAAGACAGTGTTCATTCATACACTGATGTGGGAAACTGGGGAATGTGTAGATAATATCCCAGTCACTAACACAGGTAGACAATGTGTGACTTATCAACCAGGGGAAATAGTAGCATCGGGTTTATTGATACAGACGCCTAATAAGCAATCTGGTGACAGCAACCCACATTCTGACTCCAAGCAGCAAAACCCAGGAATATACTGGACAGCAGCTGTTACAGCTGACTGACCCATGCTCACCATCTTTATAAATGGCATACCATTAGAAGGACTGGTGGACACAGGTGCAGATCGCCAACTGGCCCAGTCACTGGCCAAAGACTAAGGCAGACACTTACATGTCTGGGGTAGGAGGATCAATAGCAGCTGAAGTTAATGCTACCCCTTTGAGATGGATATTTGAAGGTGAAACAGGAGTATTTACTCCTTTTATACTTGAAAAAGTTCCCATCAATCTGTGGGGAAGAGACATTTTACAACAATTAGGGTTAAAAATGAGTACTTCAGTTTTTTAGGCAGGGCTGCTGTTGAAGGCCTGCCACCACTTTCACCTGTTCCTATCCAATGGAAAATTGATACACCAGTGTGGATAGAACAGTGGCCCTTAGTTAGCAATAATATTCAGGCCTTACTAGACATAGAACAGGAACAAGTTGACCAAGGACACTTACAACCTTCTCTAAGTCCTTGGAATTCCCCAGTATTTGTTGTAAAAAAGAAATCTGGAAAATGGAGGATGTTGACTGATTTAAGAAAGGTAAATGAACCGATGGAAATTATGGGAACTCTTCAACCTGGGCTTCCATCTCCTACACAATTGCCTACAGAATGGCCTCTGTGGGTTATAGACATTAAGGATTGTTTCTGTTCTATCCCTCTAGATAAGGAGGATATGAAAAGATTTGCCTAATCAGTGCCCAGTGTTAACTTATCTAAGCCTTATAAAAGATATGAATGGACAGTTTTGCCACAGGGAATGAAAAACAGCCCTACTATGTGTCAAATGTATGTTGCTGCTGCTCTTACTCCAGTAAGAAAAGCATTTCCAAAAGTAATGTTATTACATTACATGGATGATATACTGGGATGTGCACCTGAGGAACAAATGTTAGAACCATGTCTACAAAAGACCATGGAAATACTAAGGAATTATAAATTGCACATAGCTTCAGAAAAGATTCAAAGACATGCTCCTTTCAATATTTAGAATATGAAGTATATCCTAAGGTACAGAAACTCTCCTTAAGAACAGAGAAGCTAAACACCTTAAATGACTTCCAGAAATTAATAGGAGATATTCAATGGATGCGTCCCGTGCTAGGCTTGACTACCTGTCAATTGCAACCATTATATGACATTTTAAGGGGAGACAGTGCTTTAAATTCACCACGCCAGCTTACAAAAGAAGCTCAAGTGGCTTTGAGACAAGTTGAACTGGCTTTATCCAATGTGTTTGAAAGAGTCACTCAAAAACCCTTGGAAATATCAGTTTTTGCTACACAAGAGGCACCCACAGCAGTCCTTCATCAAGGAGACAATGTGATAGAGTGGGTGAACCTCCCAGCACAACCAGAACAAAGCCTTATTCCTTACCCAGTGCTTGTGGCTAGAATTTTATTAAAGGCCATTAAGTGAGCAGTACAATTATCTGGGATAAGACCTGACAAGATATACACCTTTTATACTAATGCACAAGTTAATGTGTGCTGTAAAACTATCCCAGAGTAGCAAATTTTATTAGCTCCAAATTTTACACACGCGTCTCCATTAAAGATAACCAGACTGTTACATAATTGGCGATGGATTCTTGAAGAAAAGGTTTCTAAAGTTTCTTTTTTTTTTTTTTCTGAGGCTGGGGTTAAGTGACTTTCCCAGGGTCACACAGCTAGGAAGTGTTAAGTGCCTGAGATTTGAACTCGGGTCCTCCTAAATTCAAGACTGGTGCTCTATCCATTGCACCATCTAGCTGCCCCTAAAGTTCCTCTTAAATGACCAACTATCTTTACAGATGCATCCAAACATAATATTTGCACTATATACTCTCGTGACTTAACTATAAAGAGAGTAATCAGAACTCCTTTTCAGTCCACTCAGCAAAATGAATTGTCTAGCTCTTGCTTATTATCCGGGAGACATAAATATAATATCTGATTCAGCCTATTCAGTAGGTGTGGTACAAAGAATTGCCACAGCCCAAATAAAATTTGTAGCCTTCAATATATATCAACTCTTTAAGGAACTTCAAGAGCAAGTGAGAAAGAATCCAGGTAAGATTTATAAATTACATGTCCACTCCCATAGTGGACTTCCAGGTCCTATTTTTGATGGTAATTCAAAGGCAGATAGCCTTCTAACCATGTTGGCCAATACTCCTTTATTTCAAGAAGCACAAGAATCTCATTCTAAATATTATCAGACTGCCTGAGCTTTACATTTACAATTTGGAATAACAAAAGAAGGAGCTAGGAGCATAGTAAAAGCCTGTACACCTTGCCTTTCTTTTCATGCTCCTACACTCCCTCCAGGGAAGAACCCTTGTGGTTTGAGACCTAATGAAATTTGGCAAATGGATGTGACCCATTATAAATCTTTTGGTCGTCTATCTTTTATCCATGTCTTAGTAGACACCTTTTCAGGATTCACATTTGCAATGCCAGCAGCAAAAGAGACAGCCCAAGTAGTCACTGAATTCCTTATACAAGCATTTGCAATCATGGGTGTGCCACAAGCAATAAAAACAGACAATGGACCTGCATATACGTCTAAACATTTTGCACACTTTTGTGCACAGTACAAGATTTTACATACCACTAGCATACCATTTAATCCTCAAGGGCAGGCAATAGTAGAGAGAAGAAACAGAGATATTAAGACACTCCTACAAAAACAAAAGAAAGGGGGAGCCATGGGTAACCCTAGAGAACTTCTAAATTTAGTTCTCTATACCATTAATTTTTAAATTTTTGACAAAGATTCAGTGGCTCCAGCAGACAAGTTTTCTAAGCTACTGGAAGGACAGTGTCCGGTGCGAGCAGCTCTACTGTCTTTAGATAATTGCCAGGTGATGTGGAGAGATGCAGAAAGTGGTGAATGGAAGGGACCAGATAGATAGGTTAATTGCTTGGGGGAGAGGGTTTGCTTGTATCTTCACAGATGGAGAAGGAATCAGATGGGTGCCAATGAGTTGTATTTGCCTTGTCCATCGGAGAGAGATGGAGCAGACCCTTGAAATGAAGGAGAAGACTCAAGAAACATTGGGTGGTTCGGTTGCTGACTGTGCCCACCATTGAAAGAACCTGACAGTTATGGCGCTTGACTCATGGACATCAAAAAATGTTGGACTTGAAAACCCTCAGGAATCACTGTATTCTCTGAGACATCATAAGACTATTGTAGGATTGAAAGTCCACAGGAATCTTGGATTCTCTGAGGCATCATAAGACTGTTGCAGGACTTCAAAACCTGTAGGGATCATTGGATTCCCTAACATATAAGAAGACTGATGCGGGACTTCAAAAACTTATGGGGATCATTGGATTCCTAACACGTGAAGCAATGGACAATAAATTGGTTTTGGACTATCTCTTGGTTGCTGAAGAAGGCGTATGTGTGACTGATGTTTACATACCCTCCTTCTAGGACTTCTGGAAATCTTTTACAAAACCGTGTTGATTTATATTGTTTGTTATATCACCACTTGTATGTACAATTCATGTTTGTTACACCACATCGAGCCTGCACCAACTGTGGGGAGAGTCATCACTAATAGCCTCTGCATTATTGCTATGTGCTTGTGTAATAACTCCCATGCTGATGGGTTTGTGCGTACTTATCTCTAATAAGACCCTTCAACCTAGAAGCCCGCTAGCAATCCCCACTTTCCTTTGGTGCTTTTCATCTCCCTTCCTGAGATGTCAGGAAGGGCATGATTAATCTCCTTTTTAGTACTTTCATCTCCCCTCCTGAGAAGTCAGGTGGGGCATGATCACCTCCTTTTTGAGGTTCTCACCTCCCTGAAAAGTCAGGGATGGTGTGCCCATCTGTGTTCTAAAAAAAAAGAAAGTAGGATATGTAAAGGGCTAGAACTGAGCAAATGCACTTGGATAATGGAGCATGTGAGACTAATTGCCAATTGGACGGTTCTCTATTAACTTGTTTGAAGGTTGACCCTCCCCAGCTGTTCTGTGCTGACTTGATTGGTGGGACAAAGATGGGGAAGTGACATGTGTGGGGAGAGTAGGAGGAGGAAATTGAGGCTTTCTCTTGTGGCAGAGAGAGGAAGGTCTTGTGGAGATTGCTAGATCTAATCCCCTGACCTTGACTGCAAAAGACCAAGAATAAAGACTTTTGGTGATTCTGACTCTGGCTGATTTCTGGGAAGACAGAGTTCCAGCAATTATCTATGGTACCTTTTAGCAAGATGTAGTTTCCTTTCTTATCGTTTTTAATTAGATCAATTTTTGCTTTTGTTTGATCTGAGATCAGGATTGCTACTACTCATTGTTTTTTTACTTCAGCCAAAGCATAACATTTCTGCTCCAGCTTTTAGCCTTTACTCTGTATGTATCATTGTGCTTTATATGTATTTGTTGTGAAATTCATATTGCAAAATTCTGACTTTTAATCCAATCTATCTACTTCCATTTTATTGGAAAATTTGCCTCATTCATGGTGACAGGCATAATAAATAAGCTGTATTTTCTGCCATCTTATTTTCCCCAAGTTATACTTTTTTCTTTCCTTTCACCCTTTCTCTCCTTC
Source organism: Sminthopsis crassicaudata (assembly GCF_048593235.1). Taxonomy (NCBI): domain Eukaryota; kingdom Metazoa; phylum Chordata; class Mammalia; order Dasyuromorphia; family Dasyuridae; genus Sminthopsis; species Sminthopsis crassicaudata. The sequence goes on from NC_133617.1 coordinate 535,456,567, forward strand.
TCAGTGTTTTATTTCTTACCATTACCTCCTTCAAGTAGCCATCCCTTTTACATCCCCTTCCTCTTTCTTATCCCTTTTCCCTTCTACTTCTGTTCTACCTTCTATCAACCTCCTTCTTTCCTTTCCCCTCTCCTCTGCTATTTCCTTATATAATGAGACAAGTTTCTCTGTGAGCTACATGAGTAATGTTCACAAAATGTGCATCCTCCTCCCTTCTTTCCTTCAATTGTAATAGGTCTTTTTCCTCTTTTCATGAGATATAATTTACCTAATTTTACTTCCTCTTTCCTCTTATTTTCCTCTTTAGTTTCTTTTTTTTATATTATCAAAATAAAATAAAATTATATATACCACCCTCTATGTACGTCCATAACTGAGATACAGTTCCCAGGAGTTAAACTTTTACATTACATATAGGGATATAAACTTTCCTACTTTTAAAAGAAAGTTATTTTTTTTCTTTCCCTTTTACCTTTTTGTTCTTCTTTTGAATATTGTATTTGCGGATGAAATTTTTTGCTCTGTTCTTGTCTTTTCACCAGAAATAAATTATTTTTGTTTGTTTGTTTTAATTTAATTGAATTTTCATCTTTCCCCCTGAAAGATAATGCTTGATTTTGCTGGATAGTTGATTCTTGGCTGTAATCCAAGTTCATTTGTCCTTCTGAATATCATATTCCAGGCCTTTCAATACTTTAAAATAAAAGCTGCTAGGTCATATATAATCCTGATTGTAATTCAATCGGGATTGTAATTCCTCAATATATGAATTGTTTCCTTCTGACTGCTTACAGTGTTTTCTCCATGATCTGATAATTCTGAAATTTAGCTATGATATTCCTTGGAGTATTCATTTTGAAATCTCTATCAAGAGGTGATCAATGAATTCTTTCAGTAACTATTTTACGCTCTATTTCTAGGACTTCAGGGCAGTTTTCTTTGATGATTTCCTAAAAGATGTTATGCAGGCTTTTTTTTTCCATCATGGTTTTCAGGAAGTTAGAATTCTTAGATTGTCTCTCCTGCATCTATTTTTCAGGTCAATTGTTTTCCCAATGTGGTAATTTACATTTTCTTCTTCTTCTTCTTCTTCTTCTTCTTCTTCTTCTTCTTCTTCTTCTTCTTCTTCTTCTTCTTCTTCTTCTTCTTCTTCTTCTTCTTCTTCTTCTTCTTCTTCTTCTTCTTCTTCTTCTTCTTCTTCTTCTTCTTCTTCTTCTTCTTCTTCTCCTCCTTCTCCTCCTCCTCCTCCTCCTCCTCCTCCTCCTCCTCCTCTTCCTCCTCCTCCTCCTCCTCCTCCTCCTCCTCCTCCTCCTCCTCCTCCTCCTCCTCCTCCTCCTCCTCCTCCTCCTCCTCCTCCTCCTCCTCCTCCTCCTCCTCCTCCTCCTCCTCCTCCTCCTCCTCCTCCTCCTCTTCTTCTTCTTCTTCTTCTTCTTCTTCTTCTTCTTCTTCTTCTTCTTCTTCTTCTTCTTCTTCTTCTTCTTCTTTTTTTGGTTTTGTTTGACTGATTCTTGATGTCTCTTTGAGTCGATCCCTTCCATTTGTTCAATTATAATTTTTAGTGAATTATTTTTTCCTGTTTGATTTTTTATTTTTTTATTTTTTGCATTTGGCCAATTGAACTTTTAAAAGAGTTGTTTTATTCATTAGATATTTTTTCCTTATCACAAATTCTGTTTCTCAAAGAATTTGTTTCCTTTTCCATTTCATCAAATTTATTTTGTAAAGGTTTAATTACTTAAAAAATTTTTTTAAATCTATTTTTAAGGAGTTGTCTTCAGAAAATTTCTGTTTCCTTTTCCAAAATTTTCTGCAAAGTTCTAACTTTCTTTCCCAATTTTTCTTCGAACTCTCTTTTAAGATCCTTTTTGAATTCTTTATAGATAGCCTTGTGAAATGGAGAACAACTCATATCATCCTTTGAGGCTTCATCTGGAGATGATTTGTCTTTTGCTTCCACAGGGTTTGAGGTCTGTTTTTCCTCTGTCTTCATAAAAGCTATCTGTGGTCAGAGTTGTTTTTGCTTCTTTGCTCATTTTTAATGGTTGAAGTCCGCTATTAGGTGAAATTGGAGATTATCCTAACTTTTCTCTACAGGTTACCAGAGTTTCACACTGCCTTAGTGCTGGTGCTGCTGACTTCCTTCTTGTGCTGGATGGGTGTGGCCAAGTCCCACATTATTCTGGGGTTCATTATTTGCATTTTTAGATGTAGTGGAATTCTCATAGCTAGTCTACTGAGCCACTAACTTCTAAACCAGACAGAGTAGTCAGTGCTGCTGTATTTTGGCTAGGAGCCTGCCAATAGATTCCCCTGGTGTATGGATGCCATATCATACTGGATTCTTGTGCTCAGTCACCTCCTTCCATCCCCGATTGAAACAGACCTTTTCTCAAGTTCTTCCAAAGTATCTTCTGGAAAATTGTTACACTCCAAATATTTGTGAGTTCTATCATTCTAAAACCTGTTCAGAAGCTTCTTCTGGTTTGATTTGAGAGAAGCCAGGAAGAGCTCAGCTGTCTATTCTCTACCATCTTTACTCTGCCCCCTAGAATGAGTATTTCTCAACTCATTTATTTTTGGACACAGATCTTATAGTTAGAATACTAGCTGTTAGATTACTGTATGGTAGTTAACTTTAAACATTAATTAACTGCTACTATTTAAAATATAATATAATATTTGATGCAACCAAATGTCACATGTTTCTTCTTGCCCATCTTAGTAGGGTTCTTAGAAATACTAATGCTTTTTTCATCTTTATTTTAAAAGGATATTATCAATGACAACATGGAAATTTGAAATAAATATAAAACATATGCTTTGTATTTGAAAAAAAAACTATCAGATGTATCATAATACAATGCTTTTGCAAAGCTATATTCAAACTAAGATATGTTTTCCTGAATAACTAAAAGAAGTGCTTGTTGCTAGAAAACAAATCTCATTTATAACTAAGGCTAGGTCTACATAAAACCAAAACAACCAATAAAGTCTGGCAGACAATCAATCAACATGATTATATAAGTCAATGAACCAATTCAGTAAAATGGTAAATGTTCACAGCCTAAAGGAATTCTTCTTACGATCAGAAGATCATTAAAAGCTGGAAGAGACCTTAGAACAGAATTGAAAGTTCTCTCAGTGTGCTTAAAGTCTCCCAATTTAAAATGATACAAATCCTATATCAAATTAAGTTGATTGAATAGGTGATATGTCAAATACCTTCTATTTGTGCTAGAAGCTCAGTTATGTCTGTTTTAGGCCTTAAATCTCAGAGGTTGAAGTGGACAGAATATACTTATTTTTCTGTTAACTTGTTCATTCATGTTAGGGACAACTTTTAGCCAGACTTTATTTCAAGTATTATCTACTTCTTTGAAAATGGTAAAAATCCTGATCTATGTCCATGTGAATGCTGTTATTGTTATTCATCTTTATGCAACTATCTATATGTCATATATACTCATATATATACTCACACATATATGTGCACATATAAAATATATCTAATATTTTGTGGATATGCACATGCATACAAACACACATACATATGTATAATCTCACAAATTACTTCTGACAAAAGAATAAAACTCAGGAATAGCTATGCATAATATATTTCTTCAAAATTACATTGAAAGCCTTCTTACATGTAAAATGACATATGTGTTGGAGGGTGATTCAGGTTTCTCATTATAGGTCTTGAATTTTTCTACATTGAAATGTTTATTTAGGTGCTGTGAAAGAGATTTCTCACTTCAATGTGAACTTTTTGATTTTTTGATGATTGAAAGATTTTTGGCTCTGCAATCTCATGAATTAAAAATTAATTTTAAAGACTTAGGTTGATTTCATATTTTGAATGTGCAGTAGCATTACCTAAATCAGGATAACATACATTAATTCACTAAAGAAATTTAGACAATGTCATTTTCTAAACTCATGACTGTTACTAAATATTATGTAAGTGAACAACAGCAATACTTTTACAATGCAAAGTCTTCCAAATTCCAAAGTAATTTTTCAGTTTTTAAAAGAAGCTTTATTGGTGACTTTCTCCCTTTCTTTTATAGTCATTTTTGGAAAACAAAATAAAACTTGACCCTCTTCAGTATGAATGCTTCCTGGGGGCCAAGAGAAGTCATTAAACTAAAACATCTGCTACAATGACTTTATATGTTAATATATACAACATTTTGTTCTAATAGCTCCCAACCCTGTCAGAAGGAGGGAGCTTATATTTCATCATCTACTTTTCAAAACTTCATAGATTTTCCCATTATTAGAACTTACATTTTCTCTTAGATTTCTCTTCATTTAGAGGTCAATTTGAATTTTTTCTTTTACTTATATTACTTTATATTAATCCATACAAGTCATCCAATGTTTCCTTGAATTCCTCAAATTCTTTGAATTTCCTTCAATTCCTCAAATTCCAATTCCTCGCCATTAAGAAGCTTATATTCTGTTAGTGGCAAGAACAACTACATATATAATAAGGATAACCATGGTAAATTGGGATTATCTATATCTACTTCAGTATCTTCCTTCTTTTATATTGATGTCTGAATATCTAAATGTCTGGGAGCTGTTGCTCCCAAGAAGAAATTGACTTCTACAATTTCTCTCACATTTACAGGGTAGATCTATATTCAGCTATCATGTTGGCTTACTAAAATCTAGGATTTTAGAGGTAAACTATGTGATAACACTTTCACCCTGTTGCTGCTGTTGTTTCAGTTTCAGTCATGTCTAATTATTTGTGTCACTATGACCCAAAACACCTCAAACTCTTCTATCTTCCACTCTCTCTCAAAGTCAGTAAAAATTTTACATTAATTTTTTTTCTATGATATTATTTATACACCTCACTCATTCCCTTTTCTTTTTGCCTTTAATCTTTCCCAATATCAGGGTCTTTTAAAATGAATCCTGCCATTTCATTATGTGGACAAAATATGTAAGCGTCAATATTTCAGCATCCAATGAGTAACCTGAATTAATTTGTTAAGTATTGACTGATTTGATCACCTTGCTGTCCAAGGGACTCTCACAAATCTTCTCCAGTGTAACAATTTGAAAGCAGTGATTCTGTGACATTCACTTTCCTATAAGGACTATAAGTCCAACTTTCAAAGTTATATATTGTTGTGGAAAAAAACAGCAATTATAACAGCATAGTTTTGACTAAACAAACCTTTCTTAGCAAGGTAATATTTCTCTTTTCAGTGTGCTGTCTAGATTTGTCATAACTTTTCTTCTAAGAATTAAGCATCTTTTAATTTCATGGCTGCAGTCATTATCTGCTATGATCTTTGATCCCAACTACTAAGAAGATAAAAGCTGACTTTTTAACTTTTTTTTTCTTTTCTATTTGCTAGAAAGTGATGAGAAGATCTTAGTTTTTCTTTTAATGTAAGCTTCGTGCTAGCTTTTACACTCTTATCTTTTATCTTTATCAAGAAGATTCATAATTTGTCTTCACTTTCTGTGACTATGGTAGAATTCAGCTGCATATATGAGATTGTTGATATTTCTCTTGGTAACCTTGATTCCAGCTTTTTTATGCAGTCAACCTGACATGAAAGTTTTATGTGTCAAGCATAAACTATTATTTACCAATGATGTAAAAGTAAAAATAATAGCATTGCAGGTAGTTTATAGTGAATAAGATGAAGGAAAAAATATGTATCATGATACATACACACACACACACACACACACACACACACACACACACACACACACACACACATATATATATATATATATATATATATATATATATATATATATATACATATATGTATTTATATAAAACTGAGTTACACTCTCCCATGAATATACTCAACATCTATGAGAGAGAGAGGGGACACATTATCAGAAACCTGGCAGGGAAATAACTGAAATAGGAAAATCCATATTGTTTTAGTAATTCACAATTCTGTACTTCAGATTTTGATGTTATTAGTACATTCAGGAACATCCACATCACACAATACTTTCTGTTAATTGCTTTTTTGATGTTTCTCACTGCTAATCAACTGGTTAAAATGCTTTCTCTTCAGGATGTTATTAATCAAAAAGAAGATTACCTTTCTGTAACAGTTTATATTCAATTCCAAACTTTTCATATACCAACCTCCCTCTATTTCTTTATACACCTCTTTCAGCATGATTTATTAAGTAAAATGGTCAGCTTTTATCTTCTTAGGTGTTGGGATCAAAGATCATAGCAGACAATGACTGCAGCCATGAAATTAAAAGATGCTTAATTCTAAGAACTTTTTATTAAGTAAAAATTATTTTCCTATTTGTTTATAGTATTGGACTCTACAATCCTATATTTTGGATCCCCCAAAAGTACTTCATGAAAAAATATCTTTTTTTCTCTTTTGGCACTAATCTACTGCATATAAAAGGGATTTCATATATATATATATATATATATATATATATATATATATATATATATATATATATATATACATATATTTATTTATTTATTTATTTATAGTGATTGTTTTGGGGAAAGGAGAGAACAAAAACTGGAGTGTAAAGGAGATCGAAAATGTTTCATATACAAAGCAGTGCTTGGCTGAATTTGGAAGAAAACTAAACATTTTAAGAGTTAGATGTAAATAGGAAGTACTTTCCAGCAATGATAGCCAATTCAGAGACATAGAGATTAGAAGAGACAAGAAGACCAGTTTGAATGAGTTTTATATTTCATGAAGAAGACTAATTTATAATATATGTGAAAAGGATTGTCAAGCTTTGAAGGGTTCTAAGTGCCAAACAAGAGTTTGTATTAGATTCTGGAGGCAAAAGGGAATCAGTGCAGCTAATTATATTTAATTAGAGTAATGGAGTAATATGGTCAGAACTACACATTATGACTACCACACTAGCAATTTTGTGGAAGATAGTTTGGAGAACTCTACTTGAGTCAGAGGCCAATAAGGATAACATTTTAATTACCCAGGTCAGAGGTAATGAAGGCTCAAACTAACATGGCAGCTGTGTGTTTGAAAAGAAAGAAACAGATGGGAGAGATGTGAGAATATATATGTAGAATCAGAGAGATGAGGAAGTCAAGTTCTAAATTTGGCTGATGATGGAGAGTAGCAGTTTGAACAGAAATGGGAAAGTTCAGAATAATGGGTTATGCAAAAAAGATGATGAGACTTATTTTGCCTTTGTTGAGTATGAGACATCTCATGGACTAGAGACTGAAATGTTCAATATGGGTTTTGTGATTAAGTGCTGAAATTAAAGATTAATATTTATTTAGGTCTATCTATATCAATAAACATAGTTATATATATTGATAGATATATATCTGAATCTTTTAAAAGGAAATGATTAGACTTCCGGCCAAGATGGCGGTGTGGAGGCAGACAGCTGCTTGAGTTCCTCATTTTATCTCAGAACTTACTTGATGACAAGCATCAGACTTAATGCTTGATCCAGAAAGAAATCCACAAATGATCACCAAGAGAAGACATCCTTGAAAGTCGCCAGAAAAGGTCTGAGTTTGCTCGGGGGAGGGTCAATCAGACTGTGCACAGACTGAAGGCAGGCAAGACAGAGCGAGACAGGAAGCTCACACAGCTCAGACCAGAGGGGGAGGGGTACGATCTCTGCCTTTTCTGCTAAAAGACTTTTGCCCCAGTGTGGATGCTCCGTCTTGGCAGCAAGCCAGGAGCAGTGGAGAGGGTGTAAACATCTGAGGTGAAGATTAAAACTCCGGAAAAGCCAGCATCTCTCAGAGCCCGGCCACCCCCAACCCCCACCTGGAATGACTCAGCGCTTTCTCAGAGCCTCAGAGCACAGACTTAGTACAGTCATTGCTGTTCTGTTAGTAGCTCTCTGCTGCCCTACCCCCAGTCTGTAGAGGAAGCCCATTAATACCATCCAGCCCCATCCCCTGCAAAACAGACCAATTGTTTCTCTTGTCAATTTGTTTTCTTCGATTCCTACTCTGACAAAATGAACAAAAAATTCAAAAGGGCTCTAACCATTGACAGCTTTTGTATGGAGAGAGAGCAGACTTCAAACACTGAGGAGACTAAAAACAGACTGTCCCCAGTTGAATCCCCTAAGAGGGATATGAGCTGCTCCTCAATAGAAAAGAACCTCATAGAGGAAATCAAAAAGGCTCACACAAGAGAGCTGGAAGAGAAATGGGAAAAGGAAAGGGAAGCTTGGCAAGAGAGCCTGGAGAAGTCATCCCATGCCTTCAAAGACAGAGTGGATAAAGAAATCAAATCATTGAGAAACAAGATTAGTGAGCTGGAAAAGGTAAACAACTCCAAGGAAAACAGGATTAGTGAGCAGGAAAAGGTAAACAACTCCAAGGAAAACAGGATTAGTGAGCTGGAAAAAGAAAACAGCTCTATAAAAAATAAAATGGATAAAATGGAAAAAAATTCCATAGAAGATAAAAACTCAATTGGACAAATACAAAGAGATATAAAAAAAGTGAGTGAAGAAAATACATCATTGAAAATTAGACTGGAACAAGTAGAAATGAATGACTCAAGGAGAAATCAAGAGGTAGTCAAGCAAAACCAGAGAAATGAAACAATTGAAAAGAATGTCAAGTACCTTACCAGAAAGACAACAGACCTGGAAAACAGATCCAGGAGAGACAATTTGAGAATAATCGGACTCCCTGAAAAATGTGAGGAAAAAAAGAGCTTGGACACCATTTTCGAGGAAATTATCAAAGAGAACTGCCCAGACGTTCTGGAAACAGAGGGTAAAACAGACATTGAAAAAATTCATCGATCACCTACTGAAAGGGACCCTAAAATCAAAACACCAAGAAATATAGTGGCCAAGTTCAAGAACCATCAGACAAAGGAAAAGATATTGGAAGCTGCTAGAAAAAAGCAATTCAGATATGGAGGATCCACAATAAGGATCATCCAGGATCTAGCAGCGTCCACATTAAAAGAACAAAGGGCCTGGAACATGATATTCTGAAACGCTAAGGAACTTGGTATGCAGCCAAGAATAACTTACCCAGCAAGAATGAGCATCGTTTTCCAGGGAAGAAGATGGATATTTAACGAAATAAATGAATTCCATCTATTTTTGATGAAAAAACCAGACCTTCATAAAAGGTTTGATCTTCAAATACAGAACTCAAGAGATTTCTAAAAAGGTGAAAAGAAATCTTGATAACTATACTTCTGCCAAAAAAATATGTAAAGAACATATGTACAATTTGTCTTAGAAACTAGAGGAGGAAAGGAAATTATATCATAAAAAAGTGTAAAGTGGTGGTACTACATCTCATGAAGAGGCAAAGGTAACCTATTATATCTGAGAGAAAGAAGGAGGGGGATGAACATAGTGTGTATCAATAGACATATTCGATTTATGGTGAAACTTCTTCCACTTCATTGAAAGGTGAAAGGGAAGGAGTAAGCTAAGGGGAAGGGAATACAGAAATTGTGAGGAAAAGCGGTAAAATAAGGGGAGGAACTTTAAGGTGGGGGAGGGATCCTAAAAAGGGAGGGCTGTGAAAAGCAAGTGGTGTTCACAAGTTTAATACTGGGTAGGGGGATAAGAGGGAAGGAAAGGGGAAAAGCATAAGCAGGGGTTAATAGGATGGCAAGCAATATAGAATTAGTCCTTCTAACCATAAATGTGAATGGGGCAAACTGCCTCATAAAGAGGAAGCAGTTAGCAGATCGGATTAAAAGTCAGAATCCTACTATATGTTGTTTACAGGAAACACACCTGAAACAGGGTTAGACATTCAAACTAAAAGTAAAAGGGTGGAGCAGAATCTATTATGCTTCAGGCAAAACCAAAAAAGCAGGAGTAGCCATCCTCATTTCAGATCAAGCAAAAACAAAAATTGATCTAATTAAAAGAGATAAGGAAGGGCATTATATCCTGCTAAAGGGCAGAATCAATAATGAAGCAGTATCAATATTAAACATATATGCACCAAGTGGTGCAGCATTTAAATTCTTAAAAGAGAAATTAAGAGAGCTGCAAGAGGAAATAGATAACAAAACTATAATAGTGGGAGATCTCAACCTTGTGCTCTCAGAATTAGATAAATCAAACCACAAAATAAATAAGAAAGAAGTCAAAGAGGCAAATAGAATACTAGAAAAGTTTGATATGATAGATCTTTGGCGAAAGCTAAATGGAGACAGAAAGGAGTATACTTTCTTCTCAGCAGTTCATGGAACCTATACAAAAATTGATCATATACTAGGGCATAAAAACCTCAAAATCAAATGCAGTAAGGCAGAAATAGTAAATGCATCCTTTTCAGACCATAATGCAATCAAAATTACATTTGATAAAAAGCCAGGGGAAAATAGACCAAAAAATAATTGGAATGTAAATAATCTTATACTAAAGAATAATTGGGTAAAACAGCAAATCATAGAAATAATTAATAACTTCACCCAACAAAATAACAATAATGAGAAATCATACCAAAATGTGTGGGATACAGCCAAAGCAGTAATAAGGGGAAGTTTTATATCTCTACAGGCCTACTTACATAAAATAGAGAAAAAGAGGGCCAACAAATCGGGCTTACAACTCAAATTGCTAGAAAAGGAACAAATTAAAAACCCCCAGACAAACACAAAACTTGAAATTCAAAAAATAAAAGGTGAGATTGATAAAATTGAAAGTTAAAAAAAACTATTGAATTAATTAATAAAACTAAGAATTGGTTCTATGAAAAAACCAACAAAATAGACAAACCCTTAGCAAACCTGATTAAAAAAAGGAAAGAGAAAAAGCAAATTGTTAGTCTTGAAAATGAAAAGGGTGAACTCACCACTAATGAAGAGGAAATTAGAACAATAGTTAGGAGCTACTTTGCTCAACTTTATGCCGATAAATTCAATAACTTAAATGAAATGGAAGAATACCTTCAAAAATATAGCTTGCCCAGATTAAGAGAGGAAGAAGTAAGTAGTCTAAATAGTCCCATTTCAGAAAAAGAAATAGACCAAGCTATTAACCAACTTCCTAAGAAAAAGTCCCCAGGACCAGATGGATTTACATGTGAATTCTACCAAACATTTATAAAACAACTAACTCCAATGATATGTAAACTATTTGAAATAATAGGGATTGAAGCACTCCTACCAAATTTCTTCTATGACACAGACATGGTACTGATACCTAAACCAGGCAGATCGAAAACTGAGAAAGAAAACTATAGACCAATTTCCTTAATGAATATTGATGCTAAAATCTTAAATAAGATATTAGCAAATAGATTTCAGAAAATCATCCCCAGGATAATACACTATGACCAAGTGGGATTTATACCAGGAATGCAGGGCTGCTTTAATATTAGGAAAACTATTAGTATAATTGACCATATTAATAATCAAATTAATAAAAACCATATGATCATCTCAATAGATGCAGAAAAAGCATTTGAAAATATCCAACATCCATTCCTACTAAAAATGCTTGAGATATAGGAATAAATGGACTATTCCTTAAAATAATAAGGAGCATATATTTAAAACCTTCAGTAAACATCATTTGTAATGGCGATAAACTAGAACCTTTCCCTGTAAGATCAGGAGTGAAACAAGGTTGCCCACTATCATCATTACTTTTCAATATAGTACTAGAAACTCTAGCCTCAGTAATAAGAGCCAAGAAAGAGATTCAAGGAATTAGAGTAGGAAATGAGGAAATCAAATTATCACTTTTCTCAGATGACATGATGGTATACTTAGAGAACCCAAAGACTCTGTTAAACAGCTATTAGAAATAATTCAGAATTTTAGCAAAGTTGCCGGATACAAAATAAATCCACATAAATCCTCAGCATTTTTATGCATTACCAACACAGTCCAACACCAAGAGACACAAAGAGAAATTCCATTCAAAATAACAGTCGATAGTATAAAATATTTGGGAATATATCTACCAAAGGGGAGTCAGGAATTATATGAGCAAAATTACAAAACACTTGCCACAAAAATAAAGTCAGATTTAAATAATTGGAAAGACATTCAGTGCTCTTGGATAGGCCGAGCGAATATAATTAAGATGACAATACTCCCTAAACTAATCTATTTATTTAGTGCTATACCAATCAGACTTCCAAGAAAATATTTTATTAACCTAGAAAAAATAACAACAGAATTCATATGGAACAACAAAAGGTCGAGAATTTCAAGGAAAGTAATGAAAAAAAAAATAAGTGAAGGTGGTCTAGCTGTACCTGATCTAGAACTGTATTATAAAGCAGCAGTCACCAGAACCATTTGGTATTGGCTAAAAAATAGACTAGTTGATCAGTGGCATAGGTTAGGTTCACAGGGCAAGATAGTGAATAAAAATAGCAATCTAGAGTTTGACAAACCCAAAGATCCCAAATTTTGGGATAAGAATTCATTATTTGACAAAAACTGCTGGGAAAACTGGAAATTAGTATGGCAGAAACTAGGCATGGACCCACATTTAACACCACATACTAAGATTAGATCAAAATGGGTCCAAGATTTAGGCATAAAGAACGAAATCATAAATAAATTGGAGGAACATGGGATGGTTTACCTCTCAGTCTTGTAAAGGAGGAAGGAGTTTGTGTCCAAGGGAGAAATAGAGACCATTATTGATCACAAAATAGAACATTTTGATTACACCAAATTAAAAAGTTTCTGCACAAACAAAACTAATGCAAACAAAATTAGAAGGGAAGTAACAAATTGGGAAAACATTTTTACAGTTAAAGGTTCTCATAAAGGCCTCATCTCCAAAATATACAGAGAATTGACTTTAATTTATAAGAAATCAAGCCATTCTCCAATTGATAAATGGTCAAAGGATATGAACAGACAATTTTCAGATGATGAAATTAAAACTATTTCTGCTCATATGAAAGAGTCTTCCAAATCACTATTGATCAGAGAAATGCAAATTAAGACAACTCTGAGATATCATTACACACCTATCAGATTGGCTAAGATGACAGGAACAAATAACGATGAATGTTGGAGGGGCTGTGGGAAAACTGGGACACTGATGTATTGTTGGTGGAGTTGTGAAAGAATCCAACCATTCTGGAGAGCAATCTGGAATTATGCCCCAAAAGTTATCAAAATGTGCATACCCTTTGACCCAGCCATACTACTACTGGGCTTATATCCCAAGGAAATACTAAAGAAGGGAAAGGGACCTGTATGTGCCAAAATGTTTGTGGCAGCCCTTTTTGTAGTGGCTAGAAGCTGGAAGATGAATGGATGTCCATCAGTTGGGGAATGGTGGGGAAAATTATGGTATATGAATGTTATGGAATATTATTGTTCTGTAAGAAATGACCAACAGGAGAAATACAGAGAGGCTTGGAGAGACTTACATCAACTGATGCTAAGTGAAACGAGCAGAACCAGAAGATCATTATACACTTCAACAATGATACTTACTGTACGAGGATGCATTCTGATGGAAGTGGATATCTTCAGCCTAGAGAAGAGCTAATCCAATTCCAATTGATTAATGATGGACAGAATCAGCTACATCCAGAAAAGGAACACTGGGAAATGAGTGTAACCTGTTATTTTTACCTTCAGAATACAATTCTTCCTGTGCAACAAGAAATTCGGTTCTACACACATATATGGTATCTAGAATATATTGTAATATATTTAACATGTATAAGACTGCCTGCCATCTGGGGGAGGGGGTTGCAGGAGGAAGGGAAAAAATCTGAACAGAAGTAAGTGCAAGGGATAATGTTGTAAAAAATTACCCATGCATATGTAGTGTCAAAAAAAAGTTATAATTATAAAATAAAATAAAAAAAATTAAATTAAAAAAAAAAGAAAAAAAAAAGGAAATGATTAATTGGACTCATGGAGTTGAAGTCAATAACTAAAATTATACTGTAGAGGGAAAAGAAAGCAGAGGCTTCAGAACAGAACATTTTAATATCATTTATTAAAAATAAATACTTATTACATTCTCTTCATTTTCAGTTTATGATCTCCAGGGGAAGATTTATTCTAGACTTCTGCAAAATTGTTTTCCAGATTTCCCAGCAGTTCCTATTCAAGAGGGAGATATTTTCTTTGTAATTTTATGTTCTTTCGTAATTTTTAAGATTCTTTAACACTTTCCCCATTTTTGTAGTTTTAAAAAATTGCTCTGTTTAGCCTGAGTATCGAATCATTTTACTGCTTAGTAATTAACAGATAAAATCTGTCACAATAATATCATTATAAATCATTACAATATAAAAAGTAACTACCACATGGTATTCTTTTTTGGCTAACCAACAGTACACTCAAATGGAGTCTTTCTTTTCTAACATAAGAAAATGAAAATTTTTTTTCATTTTCATAATCTTCTTTTTCCTATTGAAGGGCATGTTGTTAGAGCTATGTTGCTGCATTCATATATGGGTATTAACAGTCTTCTTTTCCTATTGAGATGATTGTATTTTAAGTTTATATGAAGACACCAAATATTTTGAAACTTTTGTCATATAGACACTTGTTAAAAACAAATATCTCAATTTGTATATACATTTGTAAGAAGGGGCATAACTTTAGTGTCTTCAAGAAAGTAGGACAAAAGTCATTCATTCTATCCCTTTTCTCCTATCTTACTAAGGAAACACTTGGGTAATTTTCTTTGTTCCAGACTAACAACCAAAGGCACAATAGTAGTTGAAATGCTCACCTCAAATCCAAATGCAATTCATTTTGAGGACAGCATTTAAAAGAAAAACATTCAAAGGTTTTTGGGTTAGTAGGTGGTTATGGCTATGTTTTTGATTTACAAATGAGCTTAAATAGATCTCCCTACTACATAAAAAAAAGAACTGAGATCATTGCTCAGGAATAAAACACATGAGAGTTATATTTCAACATAAAATTTGTATGGAAGTGACATAGATATCATTCTACCAGAAGAAATATCCTTTAGGGGACAACAGCAGATAACAGGTTAGCTGAGAAATTAATAAAACATAATTTTGGAAAATAGGAGTTCTATCAGGGTGAACTTCTATAAGGCTCAATTGTTCACATCATACTTGTTCTCAAAGCCTCTTTTCCATGAGTTCCTCAGCTATGTTCCTATTACATGTATCCTCTCCATGGCAGTATGGGAATTTGTGAAGGAGTGTTCTACATTTATGTGAGGATTGTCCTTGATGTTTAGCTTGTTTTCCTGTTGCATTAAATATGTTTTGCATGGATAACATAAAGTCATTGGTGTTTTCATGACTATGAATAGCTATAGAATCAAATAGTTTCTTGGACAGAGAATAACTTTCCAGGGAGCCACATGGACTCTCAGAAGTTTGAATACATCGACAACATTAACAACAACAATTGCCTTAGCCTATTTGTATAAAGTACTAAATGTGCTGGGATACTTTCAAGTAAACATTGTCATTGGCTTTTTCCAGATCCATAATATAGATCCATAGTTTTTTTTTTTTTTTTTTCCAGATCATGCTTTATAGTTGTTTATGGTTATTAAATAGTAAGAAGTAAGCTGTAAAAATTCTACTTAATTCTATTTTTGGTGTCTCAAGTATTTTCTTCCTTATCATAAATTCAAGGCTAGGTTCCCTTAGAACTTAACCTTGCTTCAGTTGTAGTTACAATTATAATAAATCTATTCCCCTTAACTTGGAAAAAATTCAAAGGATAATTTACAACTGTTGCTACTAATTCTATTGTCTGGGCAAATCCAAAAGTATTTTTGCCCCTCTACATGACAGCATTCAAATACATGTGGAACCCAAATATCCTTTTGACTTATCATGTCCAGTACCTACATGCATTCTTTCTATAGCATTATTTTTGTGTGCTTTCACCAAGGTTATCTTCTTTTGGATACTCTTTACCATGAGCTTCCTAAAAATGTGGCATCTAAGACTAAACATTATAATATAAGTATCCTTGCTAGATAAAGCAATATTGAAAAGCGTTATCTTCTCTAGTTTTAGACAATAAGGTTTTCTTAATGCAGATGAAGATTTTGAAAACAAATATTTTCTGAACTTCTTTTAAATTTTGTATTACTAGTTTCTTTTCAATCTTTCTACTTCAATAAAAGCCCCAGTGTACATTTGGATAGTAACTAGCCTTTCAGGGTGTCTTTCTATAGTATTATGTGAAGTTGATAGTATAATTGTTGTTGTATCCATTTTGCATAGAGGAATCTGTGTCTGAGATATTAGCTGACTTGTCTGTTGTCATAGAACTAGTAATTGTCTAGATGAAATTCAAAACAAGATCTCCTAGTCCAGGAACTTTTCAGTTATATAATCTTCTGTAACTCAGACCAAATTTCTTTTCAAGATTTAAAAAATATTCACTTCTTCTACAAAAGCAACAGACAGTAAAATTTTCTTATTTCTAAAATGATAACTGAATTTAGCGTACTCTATCATCTGATCTAGCCAGTACTAGAACTATCCTAAGATATTAGTATTTTATTTCAAGTGAAGACATTAAGGAGTTGAACTGTTCCTGTCTGAGCAGTAACAAATTCTTGTCTGTCCCTCAACTCTCAAACCCCATTCTTCAAGGATTCTCATTAAGATGAATTTCTCTTGCATCTAGATCAATAAAATTAGTGAGGAAAATCCCAAACTGAAAGATTACAGCCCAAAATTAACTTTAACCATCAATGCTATCTTCCTCTATTGTTAACAAATTCCCACTTATCCAAGGTTGCTTCTTTTAACACTCTTTAACTCTTATAACAATAATCAATATCTATATAGTTCTTTAGATTGTACAAAGCAATTAAAATTAGATTTGTGATATATGTACTAAAGATATTATTTTACTGATAGAAAACTCAGACTGAGAAAAGTTAAATTATTTGCCTAAGATCATACATCAAGTGTGTCTCTGAAACGGAATTTGAAACCAGGTCTTCCTGGTTCCAAGTCTTATATTATTCACTACCTTTCATTTTCTGATGTTTCTAGTAAAAGAAGCTTTCACATCTCTTAGTACCTTCTTTAGGACTGACTGAGCTTTATCCTTCTAATTACTTAAACTTTTTGCCAACATTACTCAACAACTCCCTGCCTCCCCTGCCTCTGTCTTTGTCTCTGTCTCTCTATCTCTCTGTCTGTCTCTCTCTCTCTCTATCTCTTTCTCTGTCTGTCTATCTTTTTCTCTCTTTCTCTGTCTGTCTATCTCTTTCTCTCTTTCTCTGCCTTTCTGAATCTATCTCTTTCTCTTTTTGACTTTCTCTGTGTCTCTTTCTGTCTCTCTGTTAATTAATATGCCATACTTTGCCATTTTCCAATTGACGGTTATCCGTCCAGTTTCCAGTTCCTTGCCACTACAAAAAGAGCTGCTACAAACATTTTTGCACATGTAAGTCCTCCTCCCCCCTTTTTTTCTGAGGTAATTGGGGTAAATAACTTGCTCAGGATCACATAGCTAGGAAGTATTAAGTGTCTGAGGTCAGATTTGAACTCAGATCCTCCTGAGTTCAATCCTGCTTTTCCCCTTTTAATGATCTCTCTGGGATATAGACCTAGTAGATGCTCTTCTGGATAAAGGTTATGCAGTTTGATAGCCTTTTGGGCATTTTCAAATTGCTCTCCACAGTGGTTGGATTAGCTCATAGCTCCACCACTAATGTATTAGTGTCCCAGTTTTCTCACATCCACTCTTAACATTATCATTATCTTTTCCTGTCATCTTAGCAAATCTGAGAGGTGTGTAGTAGTACCACAGAATTGTCTTACTTTGCATTTATCTAATCAATATTCAGAGAATTTTTATATGATTAGAAATGGCTTTAATTTCTTCATCTGCAAATTGCCTGTTTATGTTCTTTGGTCATTTATCAATTGGACCAAGTATTTATAGAATGATACTCTAGTCTCATTCTTTCAAAGTCAAGCAAGGAATCTGTATTTCTCAGATTTCTCGGGTATCCTGAAAGATCTTTGTTCTTTGTTCTTAATTTGAAGACCCAATTATGTGTTCCCATGTTAGAGAGGGCTAGCAATCAGCATCCTGGTATATTTAACAACTTAATATTGATTGCCTTTTATAAAGGGACATTAAATTCAATGATACAGTAAAAACAAACATACAAATATTTTCCCTAATATCTCTGAGAAAGCATGATAACCAACTGCTTCAGTCTTTAAGGAAAGAATGGAAGGTTTATCTCAAACCCTAGCTCAAATGATGAATAACATTTGTCCTCCTAAACTCCTTTCCAAAAGTGACATTGCTGCAGATTATTCCTTCTTCTTTTTAATTGTTTTGTATTTATTTTTTTTCAAATACAAATGTAGTTTTCAACATGTCATTGTTCAAGATTTTTTGTTCCAGATTTTTCCCACTCTCCATTACTTCCTCCATCCCCAAGACAGAAAGCAATTTGATATAAGTTAAATGCACACAATTATTGTGTCATATTGTTTAAGAAAATGAGACCTAAGGGAGTGGAACATGAGAAAGAAAATAACAATCCATGTATATGAATTGATCTATATGTATAGTATATGATCCATGTTCAGTCTCTATAGTTCTCTCCCTGGATATGGATGGCATTTGCCATCCTATGTCTATTGGTACTGTCTTGGATGATTCCTTCTTCTGCAATGTGATCCTGAAGATTGTTTTCAAAAATTGCTCCTTGTTCTTCAAGGCTCCAGTGCTGGTTTGGCTGTAATACTTCATCTATATCCCAACTCTCAGATTCCCAAGGCTGACTCTTCAATCTTTAAGACTCCCAGGATTAGAAACTCCACTCCTTAGAAGAGCTAATCCAATTCCAATTGATCAATAACAGACAGAATTAGCTACATCCAGAAAAGGAACACTGGGAAATGAGTGTAAACTGTGAGCATTGTTTTTTTTTTTTTTGTTTGTTTGTTTTTTGTTTTGTTTTGTTTTGTTTCTCTTCCCAGATTATTTTTACCTTGCGAATACAATCCTTCCTTTGCAACAACAACAAAATTCGGTTCTGCACATATATATTGTACCTAGCATGTACTATAAGATATTTAATATGTATGGGAATGTCTGCCATCTAAGGGAGGGGGTGGAGGGAAGGAGGGGAAAAACTTGAAACAGAAGGGAGTACAAGGGATAATGTTGTAAAAAAGTTACCTATGCATATGTACTGTCAAAGAAAATGTTATAATTATAAAAATTAATAAAAAAAAGAAACTCCACTCCTTGACCTTAGAATGGAATAGAAAAAGTGAAAAAATTATGGAAATCCTATTTCTTGGGTGCTGAATAACCCAAAGGGAAAAAGATCCTGAAGCCTTATGCTTTGCATTGTGGTTCCACCTTTGTATTTTATCATACCACCAAAGAATAGTTGAAAGCAATGAGGAAAAAAATGGCAAAGAAGCCACTGAAGCTGACACTAGATCTTTTAAAATGATCACTAAAAAAACTCTCACTTAACAAATAGGTCAACCAAAAACAGAATTTCCATATATTCTCCAGTCTCTCCAAGTCATTTTCTTCACATATCACCATTATTCTCCTGGAAGTAGCTTTCTAGTGTCTTCCATATGAAAACACTCTATTAGTAAAGTGATAGTGTTACACCTTAACCAGACCTGCATTTTATATATATTTTTAATTTGATCTTTCCCTCTCATGATTCAATTTAATTTAGTCTATATTTCAGAATTCCTAGTTTCTCTTCTGATTCCAACTCTGACATTCTGTGATCTAAATGCTGAACTTGGACTTAAGTGGAAAAAGATTAAAGTTATATGTAGAGAGCTGAAACTCTGAAAAAGTGTGCTTGAATGAGACAAGAGAGCCCTTAAGGCTAATTACCTATTCCATGTGAGATAATGGCTCTGTAAGCATATACTTAGATGATATGATGATGTGATGGCTCTTCTCACCATTGATGCTTGCTGAATGCTTGGAGGTGAGGGGTAATTGTAGGCAAGGATTGGAAGTCGGAGGGAGAAAGGTCAGAGTCATTTGGCTACAAAATGAGGGGGAGAGAAGCTAGAGACTCCAGACTCCAGAATCCAGGATATGTCTTTGGCAAGCCTCCTAGCAGCTTGCAACTTGCTAAAGAAAATGCTAATGAGGTTTATAGAAGAATTATACTAGGACTGCACAAGGATGCTTCTTTAGAGGAGATTATAAGACGCTATTATTATAAGACCAGGCTATGATGCAGACATCCCAAGATGGGAAGACAGGGTCCCTTTTGGCAAGGGACTTCCAGAGAGACTTGTCAGTGCTTTCAGTGTGGTAAAGTAGGGTATCTGAAAGCTCAATATTGGCATAGAGATAGAGTGAGAAGACAGGGAAGGATAACAAGACCTGAAACTCCATGTCAACAGAGGCTTCCATTGTCCATCAGAATGTAGATTGATTCAGGAAAATGGGATAGAAGGCCCAGTCCCAGGGCCCAAAGCAAAAAATACTTGGGGCATAATTGCAGCTGATGCTATACCCAGAGAGTCTTTAGAAGTTCAGTACTCAGACATGTCTAATCAGACATATATATATATATATATATATATATATATATATATATATATGTATGTATGTATGTATGTATCTCAACTCTTTAAGGAACTTCAAGAGCAGTAAGAAAGTATTATCCAGGTAAGATTTATATCTTGCATGTCCCCTCTCATAGTGGACTTCCAGGTCCTATTTTTGATGGTAATTCAAAGGCAGATAGCTTTCTGACTTCCTTAGCCAATACTCCTTTATTTCAAGAAGCACAAGAATCTCATTCTAAACATCACCAGGCTGCCCGAGCTTTATATTTACAATTTGGAATAACAAGAGAAGAAGCTAGGAGCATAGTAAAAGCCTGTATAGCTTGCCTTCCTTTCCATCCTCTTACACTCCTTCCAGGGAAGAACCCTCCTGGTTTGAGACCTAATGAAATCTGGCAAATGGATGTGACCCCTTATACATTTTTTGGTCATCTGTTATCCATGTTATGGTAGACACATTTTTAGGATTCACTTTTGCAATGCCAGCAGCAAAAGAGACAGCCCAATTGGTCACTGAATTCCTTATATAAACATTTGCAATTATGGGTGTGCCACAAGCAAGAAAAACAGACAATGGACCTGCATATACTTCTAAACATTTTGCATAATTTTGTGCACAGTATAAGATTTTACATATCACTGGCATACCTTTTAATCCTCAAGGTCAGGCAATAGTAGAGAGAAGAAACATAGATATTAAGACACTTCTCCTAAAGCAAAAGCTGCGGGGAGAGTCATCAGTGCTAGCCTGTGCTTTATTGCTATGTGCTTGTATAATATTTCTCATGCTAAAGGATTTGTTCATACCTGTTTCTAATAAGATCCTTTAGCCCCAAAACCTGGTAACAATATCTGGCTTGATTACTCACTTCCCTTTGGTGTTTTTCATCTCTCTTCCTGAGAAGTCAGGGAGGGCGTGATCACATGTGTTTTAAAACAAAAGAAAGCAGGAGATGTAGAGGGCTGAAAGTCTAAAAAAGGTATGCTTGAATCAGTTAGCAGAGCACTTAAGGCTAATTACCTATTTCATGTGAGATAATGGCTCCATATACCTCACTATTGGTGCCTGTTGAATGTTAGTGAGGTAATCATAGGAAGGATTGGAGTGCTAGGGGAGAGGAGTCAGAGGAATCAGAGACACTTGGTAGCAGCATGAGGAGGAGAGAGGTTGAAGACTCCAGACTAAAGAAGACAGGATCCATCTTAGGCAAGCAGCATGGCAACTTGCCTGCCTCCTTCACTTCTCCCCCTGAAGACCAAGGACTTTGATTGATCCAAACTCTGATCCTAAGGCCCTCCCGGGAGCTAGCCTGAACATTTTACTTATAGATTGGGAATGAATTATTTCACTTTATAAGTTTATTCAATTGGTAGAATGAGAATGTTGGACAAGATGGTCCCTTTGAAACCTTCAATCTCTAAAAGTTTGAGATTTTAATCAGGGCTATTTTGTAATGGTACTAGTTTTCAAGAATATTCCGCAACCTCAGGGAAGTGTAAATTAAAGGTAGGCAACTTGTGCTCTGGGGAAACCAAAGGACCTGAGTGGCAAAGGGCTAATCTGGCAAAAGAGTTGGGAGAAGTGAACTGAGTCTAGTGACAGTTGGACATGGGAACAAGGTTATTTGAAATGGAAAGTAATGACAGAGCAAAGAATGAGGAAGTCTAGCAAGTGAGTGATTGTCCTAAAATGTGCTAGTGTATCCACAGATATTTCAGATTGGATTAGTTCTAAATTTTGGAACCATTAGTGCTTTTGTATGACTATGGCTCTTGTCTCTTGTTTTTCCCCTACATTCCCAGACAGATTCAGTGACTTCTCACAATGATGTTTTAAATATCCTGCTCAGACAGGATCTCCTTAGCACCTTCCATATTCACAGGATAAAGCAGCTTGTTTAATGTAATGATTCAGCTGTAGATGAGAATGTTGACTGTTAAATATTATCTTAAATATATATAGTAATATCTAACTCATGTTTATCAAGCCAAAAGAACAATAGAATTTTTGCATGTTAGAATTGATTGTAAATAGTCAACTCAATTCTTTTCCTCATTGTCTTCAGAAACTCTTTGGTGGTATGATACCAGGAGAACTCCAGAATCTTTCCCCTTTCAGGTTATATACCACCAAGGAATAGCACTTCCATCACATTTTTAATTTTTCTTTTACCTTCTAGGTTCAAGGAGTGGAGGTTCCAATCTGGGGAGTCTCAAATGTCAGAGCGAGCCTTGGGAATCTGACAATTGCAATCCAGATGAAATATTGCAGCCAATACAGTATCAAAGTCTTTAGGAACAAGGAGCAATTTCATAGTACATCAACTAGAGGAAGAGCAATAAGCTTTTGTTTTTCAGAATTCTAAGCATAAATCCTATGCTTAAAGGGGGAGAATTTTTAGCCAGCAGCTGTTCTCCAGTTATCTGTTTTCTTGTCTCAAAGTTACCAGTCTACACTTTTCTACATGTGATAAATATCCTGGCTTTTCTAGTCAGTCCCTTCTGTCACTACAGAGTTATCATTGCTTTAGTATCCCTCCCTTAGAGCACACTTTCCCACACCACTATGTTTCTTACCCATCAATTTCTTCTTACTTTACATTTTCCAGAGTGTAGAGTGATTTTTTTCTTTCACATTCCCTGAATACTTCAAATCAATTTTGTTTGGTTTTGATTTTAATGACACAATAAATGTATTAAATGATCTTTCCAAGTCCCTAATATGTATACTATTAATACTGTTAGCTGTATTTTTATGTGTAGGGAAATTGAGAAAGAGAAGGGAAAATAAATGTAAGCCCCTACATTATAGAAACTCTTAAGAATCATATTAATTTCAGTGATTATTTAGCTTACTGAAAAAGTCCATTCACTTATTCTCCCAAGTTAGAATTGGTAAACTGGTATGAGGTGGTCAAAGAAGGGATCAGCAAACTCTTACACAACCCTGGAAATCCTTGATGTATACTTTGCAGGCCATTGAAACTTAAATGATGCTGTAATTTATAAATGATAAATCACTTCTTCAACTAAACATTCAATTAACCAGCCAGCATTTATTACATTTATTATTACATGGCCTACCATGTGTCCAGCACTGTACTGAAAACAGTGAAATTATATCAAACATAATATTAATACTCTTGGTATCCAATTGCCCTCAGTCCAGTTCATCCATCCAGTAGAAACAAATGAATACTTTCCCTCTTAGTCTCCTAATAACTACCAATAAGTAGTTTGGGCCAAGAAGAAAATGGAACCTATGGAAAATTAAAATTTCAATAATAAGGACTGATTTCTGCCTTAATGAGAACACATTATTCCTAAATCTAAATTGGATCCCAGTTTTCAGCTGTGGAAGCTATTACCATAATGTCTCATGTTATCTATTTCTATTATAATACTGTGATTTCTATGAGATGCTTCCTCTGATGTTCTAAGAGAAACAATATGTAGAGAAGTTTTACTGACAAAAACAGTAGTTGTTTTGAAGCATAATAAACAGTATATCTATCTTTCTGTCTCATTAAGTACAATTGTATTGATGCTTTATCTGAGTTATAAGACCCTATGTTTAAATTCCTCACCGTTTACTGTTCCATAACTATTTGAGAACTATTGTCTGCAAGGAATTTGAGAATGTATAACAGCTTTTACAACTCTACTTTAAAGATAAAATGAAAAAGGAAAGTTTAATACCTTAAAATGAATAGAAGTGTCACACTAGAGATTCACTATTTACTCTGAATTATATTGCTTTTATTGGCTACTATACAGCTTTTAAGGTTAAATAAACAATTTCAGGAATTGACTGATTCCTTCATTTGTATAAAGTGTACTCAAGTGTGGTAACAGCTTTAGGTGCTTCATGGTAATGCATGCTTTGAGCAAATGCAGGCATTGTATCCTCAGATATTATTATTCAACATTTGTCATGCATTTCAATGACTGTATGTCTCAGTATGCATAGAAAGCACTTCACTCAGAATCACCATGCAGAGATTTTTATCTTCTCAACGGAAGTCAGGCAAGAGAACAATATCTGAAGAAATCAATGCCATTCTTTGGCAAATACTGAATAAACTTGCTGTCAGTCAAAGATGGGTATTTGAGAAAATTAATCATAAATAAACTTCAACTAGTTAACATATTCACATATACACAGAAAAACTGAATTTCAAAACATTAAATGATTTCTTTCTATAACCTTGCATTTCTTCTTTGTTGGAGGACATTTTTTCCCCTGGCTATAAATTTTGTTTTTGTTTTTGTCAAGGGAAATCATTGTTTTTTTTTTTTAATTATAGTGTTTTATTTTCAAAGTATATACATGGATGATTTTTGACATTGACCCCTACAATACTCTGTGTTCTATTTTTTTCCCTCCCTTCTCCACCTTACCCCAGTGAGCAAATATTCCAATATATGTTGAACATGTGCAATTCCTCTATACAAAAGACATTTTTCTTACAGAACTTGATTTACACATACTTTTTAAGTTCCATACACACATTATTATCGTTCATTTCAATCCAATTAAATAAGAATTTATTAAATATCTACTATGTAGAATATGCTATCCTGGGTCCTGGGATTTGTAAAGACAAAATAAAAACAGATTCTTGCCCTCAAAGGTATTTAGATTTCATTGGGGACAAATGCTTGAAATACATCTCAAAGATAAGATATATACAAAGGAAGTAGAGAATGATTTTAGCCATGGGGATATACAATAAAAATATTTTTATTGTGAGGGAAGGGTTGGAGTAGAAAGGAAAGATCATGTGTAGTCAGGCCTTGGGCTGACCTTTAAAAGGAAATCAAGATTCTAAAAGATGGAAATAAAGAAGAATAGAATTTCAAGCTTGAGGGCACCTTGTAACAAAGTCATGGAAGCAAAGAGTGAACTAGTGTATGAATAGCAGGAATCTATTGAGTGATTAGAATAAAAGAAAGTAAAGTGAAATATTTAGGAAGGTAGTTTGAATCAGTTTGTGAAGGATAAGTGCTTAATTGAAGAATTTTAATAAAAATCTTGGAGCTTTGTGAGGAGGGAAGTTACATGATCAGACCTGGGATTTAGGAAAACATTATGGCATCTAGTGGAGGATAAATTATGGAGGATGAGGTTGAAGGCAGGGGGGCCACTTAGGAGGCTATTCCAGGGGTTCATTAAAGGAAAATTGAGGGACAGATTTAGTATGTTAACTATTTACATCTTGGTAACATGAGTATATAACTAGAGTTTGATTCAGTATTTATTTTTGAAGAACTTAGAATGTTATAACAACCTCTATGCTCAAGGAACTTGCATTTTGGCAAGGGGATGAAGAACAACTAAGTTTTTATAAAGCAATTTAAGATTGGAGACAAAAGTAATGCACAGGAGGAATAGCTTATCCAAATGAGGATTTCAGGCAACAGGTAGTAGCTATTTTGGGGGAAATGTAGATTATTTTAAGTGAAGTAATATATAATAAATAAAAGTTGAAATAGTAAGCAATGGAAGGGTTGAAAAGAGATTATGGAATTTTTAAAATGCAAGATTGATGAAATTATATTAGCATGTTTTCTTGCTAGTTATTTGCAGTGTTTTACACCAATGACTTGAAAGAATATGTATTATACAGATTGTGTCTAGGACACTATTTCATTAGAATAACTTATTTTCAATTTCAAAAAAATCATTTATGTCATCTAATCTTATTGATACAAGTTTGATGGATAACATCTCTAAAATAGATCCTTATTCAACGAAATGCAAAACAATTTTTAAGACTTGTCTTGATGTTAGGGATCCATAATAAAAAAGAACAGCAATATTAACTCTTCTTTTGGTATCTGTCTGTTTGTGATATTAGATCTGATATAATCTAATAAATGTAGTTTCAACTTTATGCATTTTCTTCTAGAATAGTAGTTCCTCTGAATTCTTTGGAACCTTAGTAGGTTGGGAATAAAGCAAATATGTGAGAAATATTTTTATCATCAAATGTATTGTTTTAATTTGAAAAAAAAAAGCCTGTGTTCTTATTGCTTAAAGCTTTATTCAGGATTTAATTCCATTTTAAAAGAAAATTTATTTATTTAATGAAAATTCCATGATTATACAGTATATATAGGGGAGAAAATTTATGTAAAGAATATTTTCTGACATGCTTAATACTTAATTTGTAAACATTATTTATTTTGTGGGTTTTCTTTCAGAATATTTCACGTTTATTGGATTTTATCATTACTGAAATTTAAAGGTAGAATCTTAAATTTTAAATGGCAAAATTTTAATTCTTACATAAAAATAAAATTTGGCAAATTTGCCCCTAATTCATCAACAAAAGAGCATTTTTTTTTTTTATCATTTTAAAGTTATATAAAAAATTTAACTCTGTCCCATCAGTGAAAGAAACAAACAAATACCAAAACCTGCTCAGTAGTAACATAGGAGAACTATTATATATGTCAGTGGAAATGGAGTGTTTTACTTCAGAATGAGGTTTGTGATTTCATTCATGATTTCATTAAGTTTTAGTATTTCAATTTTCTGTGTGCAGTAATGTTCAGTCAAAATACAAAAATAACTATGTCTGAAAGTTGATTTATTTGTAATATATCAATAACTGCCAGATATGACTTTTAAATTTAGTGACAAGATCCATTACCAAAATTCATAAATTCATAATGATTTCTTCAGGGTCTAATTTAGGGAAATTAGAGTTTATAAATTGCCATAATCATAAGGGCAAAGCAGTTGATATGTGGAGACAGGAAGACAATTGGTATGGCCAATAGTACCATATTATAGAGCCAAGTTGGAACATTATTAGAATATTGTGTTCAGTTCTGGGAGGCAAATTCTAAAAGGATAAAGATAAACTGCGTTTGAGTGCTAAAATCTCTTGAGGAGTGGTTTATAATATTTCAGATATTTACTTAAGATAAAAGAAAACTTAGGACAGGCAAGGCTGGTCTCTTTGAATATTTGAAGACCATTAATAAAATTGAACGAATTTCTAATCTTTCCGACATTTTAACAACTTTATTTGGATCTTTTGTATTGTATCAAACACAAATTTGTGTTACTTCATCTTTACCCCATTGTTGCTCAGTCTGCTAAGATCATATAAAACAAGACCAGTCTTTTTCCCTGATACCAAACATTTTAAGGAAAGAATTCACCAGACTTATGTGGCATGATGTTAAAAAAATCTGGATATAAAGAGCAATTAGATGGTATAATGGATATAAGGAGCAACTAGCCCTGAAGTCAGGAAGACTTGAGTTCAAATCTGACCTCAGACACTTAACACTTCCTAGCTGTGTGACTCTGGACAAGTCAATTAACCCCAATTGCCTTAGCAAAAAATTAAAAAAAAATTTAAAAAATTAAACATAAGAAAAATCTGGATATATTTTGATATGGTCATAGCATGGAATATCAAATATCAATAGCTGAACCAAGGAAGTTTCCTGTCAGCATGTTTGAGGTCAGAGATGTTAAGTTATATGAGTTTCAGAATGCAAATTATTTGGTATGCCATTACCATGTTAATCAAATTTGAAATATTTCTCCTAGGATGTGTCGGTAACAGCAAAATAATTAGAAATTTTTTGCCTAACTCTACTGAATGTCTATTTTAGGGACAAATTCCCTAAAGACTGAGCAGGCCCATAAACAAAATAAATTAGGTGTTCTTTTCTCTTTACTTCAACTACTGAAGTGGAGCTATTTGTCATTTCTGTATCTATAAATTAAAACTTTTTATTTTTCAAAACCTATGCATGGACAATTCTTCAACATTAGCCCTTGCAAAACCCTGTCTTCCAATTTCTCCCCTCCTTCCCCCATGCCCTCCCCTAGATGGCAAGTAGTCCTATATATTAAACACATTTCTGTTAAAGAATACTCCCATCTTGGCAAATCAACATTGTATGAACCATGATGGTGGAGGGCTTGAAGAGTTTTAAAAAAATTCTGTGATAACAAAATTTAATTTAATTTAACAAATATTTATTATTACAATTTACATGCTATACAGATTAAAAATGGATTATTGTTTAGTCATTCATTCACATCTAACTTTTCATGGCTCTTTAGACTATGGGGTTTCTTGACAAAAACCCTGTAGTAGTTTGCCACTTTGTCAGTAAAAATGGTAGTAGATCAGTTTAATTTTTCAGCAATGAATTTGTCATTTTGAAGGCCAACTTCACTAAATGTATTTTTTTGCTGACATAGAATGCTAAAATAATGATATGATGAGGCTCTCCCCTCCAGGAGAATGTCATGAAATTACCCCACCCATCCATATTCATAACTTATTTTCTCCTAAACAGATTAATGAGGTTTTTGGTTGAGACATTTTGGGTATAGACTTAGACTCCCATTTTCAGTCCTCAGAACAAATACTACCCTTCTGTACCAAATATTGAATCTCTTTTCCACATGGGGAACTTATTCATTTTTCTATTTATATTCTCTCCTATATGAATATCTTTTTAACTCTTGAACACTCCATCCTAAAAACGTTTTAGTCATTCGAGCTTATTGAAATTACTCCTTAGCAATTGTGTCACAATAGTGACTCTTCATTTAGGTCTCTTTTTGGGACAAACAGGATAATTTTTAATATTAACATCCCTAAAATGACTTTGTGATTCCCATAAATGCTCTAAGGAATAGGTACTTCTATAGCATTGGACCCGATATCGCCACATCTGATAATTATAAAATTAATGATTCAATACATATTTTAAAAGTTTACCATTTGCCTGTCACCATGCTAAGTGCTGGAGATACAAATACAAGCAAAAGGAAAGATAATTACATTTGTTAAAAAGTTTACATTATAACAAGAGAAAATAACATATTTAAAAAGAGTGAAAAGGATATGGGAAAGAAAATTACTTATATACATGGTTGAAGAGTTGAAAAGGGAATAAAGAATATTTGGGCTCTTAAGAAAATTTGTAAAAAAATTCATCAATTGGAGAAGGGAGTGTTAGCGGAAGTCAGACATAGTGACAAAGTCTAAATTTAGGACTTTTAAAAAATGTTCCAGGATGAATCATTCTTTATATATCAAAAATATAACTCCAATCTTGTCTTTATATTTTATTTTATTAATTAACAACAAAAATTCAAGGGAAATTAGTGAGTAAATGTTACTTTATTTTTTCAAGGATCTTTCATGTTATATTTTAGCCAATATATTATATTCATCCCTATCATTAAAAATCATGGAGCAGAAATAAGTAGATATGACATGTTCTATAGGTAATCCATGACCAAGACAGTCTAAAAGTCTTACAAAGTAATCCTACTTGAACTTTTTGAATTGTAATAGATAAAATAGCACTTAGACCCCTAAAGATGTCAGTCATAGGAAAGCATAGAGCATAATCCAAACCAAAGGCCCATTGCCATTTCTCTCCGTCTAAGGGAAACAAACACATAGCTGTGTACACACACACAAACACACACACACACATGTTTTTCTCTGTATTATTGTGTGTTCTATTTTTAATATTCTATCAAAATATTTAATAAGTGAACAGATAGATATGGACAAAAGTGAGATGAATTTCACATTTTCATTAGTTAATGTTCATCAGATAATATTTGTTTGATATTAGGTAAGTGATATTCTGCAATATGGACCAAAACAAATTGAAAGCAATTGAACAAGTCATCTAAGTTAATTTCTGGTTGCTCCATAAAGACTAGGTGCCTAGTCTGTAAAAATCTTATCTCGAATTTTGACATGGTAGGGAATATCTTTACATGCATTAATGATAGTTTTACAAAGTGTTGTTAGTCAAGTCAATTACGCTACATTATTTTTGTTTCTTGTTAGTTAAAAATAGTGGCATTTGCTTATTTTGTCTCTAAGTTTTGGAATGTGCCTCCTTTTGGGAAGCCCACTGTTATTGAATTCCCTTTGAAACAGAGGAAGTTCTTCCTTTCTCCCAGAGTAATGTGTTGGGAGGAAAAGAAATAGGAAACAGGGTGACATTGTTAAATCATAGTTACTTAAGGCAAAATATAAATGAATTAATTATTGCCATTTAATTACACAATATATATATATATAATATAATATAACATATATTTTCTTTTTATTAAAAAGAAATATATTTCTTTGTATAATATTGAGTGGTTTTTCCTCCCACTTTTTTTTTTTTGTTCTAAAATAACCATGTTTTTTTCTCCCTTATAATCAGTGAAATAATTGTTAA
The DNA here is from genome assembly GCF_048593235.1 of Sminthopsis crassicaudata. NCBI lineage: Eukaryota > Metazoa > Chordata > Mammalia > Dasyuromorphia > Dasyuridae > Sminthopsis > Sminthopsis crassicaudata. Next base: position 535,487,306 of record NC_133617.1, read on the forward strand.
AACTGGGGAAACATTTTCCCTTTATAAAATAAAAGCATAATTCAACTTCAAATTATGCCTCTGACACATAATGATGGATGGATATTCCATCAGATGGATAATTCCAGACAAATCACTTAATTTCTCTACGAAGTACAACTCATAAAGTGTATAAATTATTAAACAGTTACATATTTGCATTGGTAGAAAGAAATTGCTTATTGGGAGCTCCCTACATCAATAGAATACCCCTGTATCCTACAATTCCCACTGCATCAATGAAGTTGCAGGTCATATACACACACACATACATACACATACATATATACACACTTGATAAAAATATTTTTCCTCTGGAGTTTTCAGAAAGTTATTTTTTTTTCTTTTGTGCAAAACAACTTAACAGGTTTATTAGATATAGATATTAGAGAGGCATAATCTAGTTGCTGGAATGAGAGTCAGCATTTTTCTCTAGCTGAGCCAACATTATCTCCTTCATAAATAACTGGAAAAATACTGTATTATGACTTCTTTTTCTTTTTCTCTTCTTTTTTCATCGTCCAAGCCAAGGAAAGCTTAACAAGATAGAAGGTTCTACAAATACTGAGATGGGGCTGTCCAGGATTACAGTATCATGGTGGCAGGAGCAACAAAAGCACTAGCAGTCAAGAATGGGAGGGAAGTAATTACCAGTGAAAGAAGCAGTGTAATACACCTCTCAGATTGGCTAAGATGACAGAAAAGATAATGATGAATGTTAGAGGGGATGTGGGAAAACTGGGATACTAATGCATTGTTCATGGAGTTGTGAATTATTTCAACAATTCTTTAGAATAATGTGGAACTATGCCCAAAAAGTTATCAAACTGTGCAAACCCTTTGATCCAGCAGTGTTATTACTGGACTTATATCCCAAAGAGATCTTAAAAGAGGGAAAGGGACCTATATGTGCAAGAATGCTTGTGGCAGCCCTTTTGTAGTGGCAAGAAACTGGAAACTGAGTGGATGTCCATCAGTTGGAGAATGGTTAAATAAGTTATGGTATATGAATGTTATGGCATATTAATATTCTTTAAGAAATGATCAGTAGGATTATTTCAGAGAGTCCTGGAGAGACTTACATGAACTAATGCTAAATGAAGTGAGTAGAACTAGCAGATCATACATACGGGGCAACAACAATATTATATGACGATCTATTCTGATGGACATGGGTCTTTTCAGTAATGAGACTATTCAGGACAGTTTCAATGATCTTGTGATGAAGAGAGACATCTACATTCAGAGAGAGGACTATGGGAACTGAGTGTGGACCATAACATAGCATTTCGCCTTTTTCTGTTGTTGTTCACTTGCATTTTGTTTTCTTTCTCAGTTTTTTTTTTCTTTTTAAGCTGATTTTTTTCTTGTGTAACAAGATAACTGCATAAATATGTATACATATACTGGATTTAACATATATTTTAACAGATTTAACATGTATTGGATACCTGCCATTTAGGGGAAGGGGTGGAGGGAAGAAGGGGAAAATTTGTAACACAAAATTTTGCAAGGGTTAGTGTTGAAAAATTACCCATGCATATGTTTTGTAAATAAAAAGTTTTACTTTAAAAAAAAAAGAAATAAGCAGTGAAGCAGAAAATGATCCCAAGGGACTCTTGAACCAGTGTTAGGAACCAGAGGGATTCCAGATAATGATTCTATTGTCCATTACTCAGTTCTAGGCCAGAGTTCTAGGACAAGAATCATAGTCTCAAGCAAGGGGTTTCTGTACTGTAGCAAGAAACAAGTTATAAAAACATAAATGCATGATTCCAACTGTAAGAACAGAAAGAAAAAAGGACTTAGTTCTAACTCTTAGCCCTGCACATATGCCTTCAATATTCAGGAGACCAACACAAAATGAAGTAAAGTAGTTCAGCACTTCCGGGTTTAGTATTAGTCTACTAAAACTCACCACACACAGAATACAAACCCAAACTTTTGTCAGGGACATATAAAATTCTGATCATGAGAGCAAGAAATATTGACCCCAGATTGCAGCAGTTTGGAAGCATTTAAAACTTGCAGAACTCCAGAATGAGATGTGAAAAAAGCAAAAGATGGTAAAAAGACAGAAGACCCTTGCCCCACACAGAAGTAGAGCTCAGTGTTATCACAAATCCAAAGTCAAGAAAGATTGAAGAATGAGTAAATAAGCAAACAAATAAGAAAGAACCTGAGCACAGAAACTACTAAGACAATTGGAAACCCCAAGACACAAATATTCAAATGGACAGCAACTTGAAAATATTTATAACTGCCCCCCAAATGCAGATGGTATAAAGTCCAAAACTAACTTTTAGAAGAGCTCTAAAAAAGGATAAAAAGATTAAAAAATAATATATTAGAAGAAAACTGAGAAAATAAGCAACCTATTCAAGAAAGATATGAAAAATAAAATAATAGGTTGATAAAAATGTACAAAACTTTACTGAAGAAAATTACTTTTTAAAAATGAGAATTTGGGGTCAGCTAGGTGGTGCCATGGATAGAACACCAGCCCTTAAGTCAGGAGGATCTAAGATTAAATCTGGCCACAGAACTTGATACTTCCTAGCTGTGTGACCCTGGGCATGCCACTTAACCCCAGTTGCCTCAGGGACAAGAGAGAGAGAGAGAGAGAGAGAGAGAGAGAGAGAGAGAGAGAGAGAGAGAGAGAGGGAGGGAGGGAAGGAGAGAGGGAGGGAGAGAGGGAGAGAGAGAGAGAATTTGCTTAATGGAAGGTAATGACTGCATGAAATATCAGAAAATAAGAAAACCAACTCAGCAGACTAAAATAACAGAAAATATGAGCAATTTCATTTGGAAAAAAAAAAAAAAAACTGACTTTGAAAATAGATGAAGGAGACTATGGGGGGGGCGGAGCCAAGATGGCGGAGAGGAAACACACGACTCAGTGAACGTCCTCACTCCCTCACAACCAATTAGATAAATTAAGTCTCAAAATTAGCTCAGGATTGATAGATACCACAAGGACTGGAAGCACGACTTACCAGCTGAAGAGAATCTGGAGTTTCAACAGGAAAGGTCAGTTCTCAGGGGAGGAATAAGAAAGACCAGCACAGACGGTGGGGTAGGGGCACACTGCGCCCATTGCGCTGGGAGGGGCTCTGGGATCAGAGAAGCCACTGAGGTAAAGGAATCTGGCACAGGCTGTTAGCTCTTCTCTGCTAATTATTTAGCAGTTCAGAAGAGAAAGCCAAAATATTTTAAAACTCAGATTAGATTTTCCCCGATCCTGGGGGTGACTCAGGCACAGATCTCGGCACCAGGGGGTGTGGCCTCAGCTACCTCCTGAGAATAGTTAAGAGATTGACAAGTGGGTGGATACGGCCCAAGGCAACACACACTGCCTAGCTTAGCTGGAGGGAGTGGAACTCAGCTCCAGGAAGTCCCAGAGAAGCGGAACCTTTGAACTAGGGACCGCGGTTTCTGGCAGACACTTCCAGTTTGAGCGCAGGGGCTTCTTACGTCACCTGCTGCAGACACCCACTCCCCACCCGGACACATACACTGGGCTTCCTACAGTCTTTACTATTCTACGCCCTCGAAGCACAGTAGTGCTAATCACCTCTGAGGCACTCCCAGGGAGAGGGTGGGGAACTCTCTCCCAGAGCTCTCTCTTAGCTCAGGCTCAGGAGCCGCTGCATCCATCCGGTCTGGGAGGAAGCTGGTAAAGAAGTAAATAATTTCCTACCCCAGGGACAGACCCCAAAAGATTTTTTTTAAGTATGAGCAAAAAAGCTAGAAAAACCATAGATTCCTTCTATACAGAGAAAGAGCGGGTACCCAACCCCGAGGAAGTTAACAGCAAAGATTCAGAAGATAACAACCTAAAGGGGAACGATTCCTGCCCCCCATCACATAACTCTCTCCTAGAAGAAGCTCTTAAGAAATTGAGGGAGATCGAAGAAAAATGGGGAAAGGAAAGAGAAGTTATGATAGAGAATAACAATGTCCTGAAATTGGAGTTGGAAAAAATAAAGAATTCACAGGAGATGCAGGGAAACAAAATTAGTGAATTAGAAAAGGTTAAAAAAACACAGGAAAGTAGGATTTCTGAATTGGAAAAGATAAAAAAGTCTCAAGAAAATAGAATTTCTGAATTGGAAAAAGAAAATAATTCTCAAAAAAAAAAAATTAGGGAAATGGAAAAAAACTCAATAGAGCAAAATAATTCATTTAAAAACGAAATTGGGCATTTACAAAAAGAACTAAAAACTGTGAAAGAAGAAAATAACTCCTTAAAAGTCAGGATGGAACAAATAGAAATGAATGATTCACAGAGAACCCAAGAATCAGTCAAACAAAACAAAAAAAATGAGAAGCTGGAGAACAACGTCAAATACTTACTGGGAAAATCTATAGACCTGGAAAATAGATCTAGGAGAGATAATCTGCGGATTATTGGACTTCCAGAAAACTATGACCAAAAAAAGAGCCTAGATTCTATTTTACAGGAAATTATCAAAGAGAACTGTCCAGAGATAATAGAAACAGAAGGGAAAGTAGATGTGGAAAGAATTCATCGAACTCCTTCTGAAATAGACCCTAAAAAAAGAACACCACGGAATATTGTGGCTAAGCTGCAGAATTACCACACAAAGGAGAAAATCCTGCAAGCAGCTAGAAAAAAAACAATTTAAATACCAAGGTGCCACAATAAGGGTCACCCAAGATCTGGCTGCCTCCACATTAAAAGATAGAAGGGCCTGGAACCTGATATTCCGAAAGAAAATAGATGAAGGAGAAATAACATAACAGTCAATGACCTATCTGAAAACCAAGGACAAAATATAACATAGACATGATATTATAAGAAATTATGAAGGAAAACTGTCCAAATATTTTAGAACCAGAGAGCAAAATAGAAATCAAAGAATTCACTGGCCTCCTCCTGAAGGAAAAGCCCAAATGAAAACTCTCAAAAATATTGTAAACAAAATCCAGAACTCCTAGTTTAAGGAAAAAATACAGAAAGGATAAAATCTAGAGAAATATTTATCCATTAGTTGGTCATTTTCTTGTTTATTTTTACTTATTATGTTGAGAGAAAAATTAAATCAATGAAATAATTCTTTTATGATGATTTTGAAATATATTATGAGTCTTTTCATAGATAATATTTTTCTTCTGTGTACCAACTATAAGTTTGTCACTGTTAATGTTGATTATTCATGCATTTTGATGACAGATCAGAAACATCTAAGAAGTCCTTTTAAAAATATCTGCATAACAATATGTGTAATATATTAATCAACAAACTGTTAAATATAGTTAATCAATATATAATTAAATTAAAATGAAGATATTTTAATATAAATGATTTCATTAAGTTGTACATTTTCTATGTGATACATTGCTTGTCTTTATTTTTTTACACTGTACTGCAATATTCTCCATTCGTTTTACTGTTACTTATTTCCCAAGCTAATCTCTTTCCCTGTATATATATTTTAACTTGACTAAAAATTATATCCTGCAATCTCTCTGTCTGTCTCTCTGTGTCTGTATCTCTGTCTTACTGTGTCTATATTTCTGTCTCTAACTCTGTCTGTTCACCTTTCTTCTTCTTCTTCTTTCTTCTTTTTTTTTTTGCTGAGGCAATTGGGGTTAAGTGACTTGTCTAGGGTCACACAGCTAGGAAGTGTTAAGTGGCTGAGATCCTGAGACCAGATTTAAACTCAGGGCTGATACTGTAACCACTGTGCTTCCTAGCTGCCCCTTTCTTCTTCTTTTGAAACCATATTCCTGGTCATCAAAAAAAAAATCAAGAAAACCACAAGGGCTATTTTAAGTTATACAAATTAAATTAATATATTGGTAGGAATAACAAATAAAGTAATTATATATATGTGTGTGTGTGTGTGTGTGTATATATATATATATATATATATATATATATATATATATATATATATATATATATATATATATATTTTTTTTTTTTTTTGCTGGGCAATTGGAGTTAAATGACTTGCTCAGGATCACATAGCTAAGAAATGGTATGAGTCTGAGACCACATTTGAACTCAGGTCTCCTGACTTTGGGGCTGGTGCTCTATCCAGTGTGCTGCCTAATACCTTAACACTTATCATCATTGTTAAAAGGGGCTCTGCTAATATCATACCCATACAATGATCATTTAATATGTAAAATATATTTTACTCTTACACTGGAAATGGTAAAATTTATACAATAGTAAATGTAAGAGAACATACAATAATGCAGACTTGAAGTCTGAATAAAACAGAATTCCTACTCCATAGTGAAGTGTAAATGGAGAATATTATTTTTTTAGCCTTTATTTTTAAATTGGAGTTTAATATCTTGTTCAGAAGGAAAGCTATATGACATAATAATATATTAATTATACAAGTGATTAATGCAATTGGATTATGTCCAAAAATGTTGATGATACACAACAACTATATACAAATATACATATATCTATGTATATAGATATAGATATAGATACAGATATATAAAAGAGAAACATTTCTCCCATAAGCCCAGTCTTGAATATAACAGAATCCAATTGAATCTTTTTCAAAGAGGTTCACTCTTTATACTGAAGGCTGAATCATCTGTCTTTAACTATTTTATTGATAGTCATTTACCATTATGTTTCCCATCTGTTTCCCCTTTTTTAGATAGATAGTCAATTTATTTGTTTTTTGGTACTTTCTAAGAGCTGAATAGATGTTTCTTGGTTGAAATTCAAATTTATTATATATTCACCCATTCTTATATAATTAATTATACTATGTCTTTGAAGTTTATACTTGATTTTATTTCTCATGTAGTAGAGAGTAGTTCTATTGATTAAATATCCCAGTATGAATATTTTAGTCTCTCAAAGAAAATAATAAAATCTTGTTTTATCTGTCCAATTTACATCATCTGCCTAAACAAAATTATTTTAAACTATATTAAAATCTAGCAAGAGATCATTAGCCATAATAACTGAAATTAATCATTGAGATCATGTAGTCCTACCTCTCCATTTTTGTAAAAGAAACTGATGCACAGAGAAGTGAAAGGACTTAATATAATCCAAATAATTATTGGAGAGAATGATGAGTTTACATTTATTCCTTGCAATCCTTGGAAAAATAGATTACCTTACCTTAATAATGAAAAAAACAACCCCACAAAATAATGGTTCCTAACAATGAACACAAAATTTATCTTTATTATAATATTCTCTTCTTTTACATGAGATTTATAGGAAGTTCTGGGGTAAAGCCAAGATGGCAGAATTAAGCCAGGAAGGGGATCAAGATGTCTGGGTTTCCCTTGAATACCACATCAAACTAAGCCTTTGAATAGAGTCTCACAAAAAAGAACCACTCTCCAGTTCAATATAGATGTCAAGGACTTCAAGGAAAAAAACACTCACTTGAGGGAAGGGAGCATTTAGCCAAGGTCAGATGAGGTGAGTAGATCTTAAGGACAGCAGATAAGTAACTGAGACCCTCAATCCTGGTTCAATATTATAGCAGACCAGGGAGGCAGCCTCTATTCCCAGCTCAAAAGGAGAATTTCTGGCTGGGAAACCAGGCTGTTTCCTAAAAAGAACAGGTAAGGCTACTTTTTGCTCTGAGCAAAACCACACACAAGGTTCCACTGGGCTCAAAGCCAAGGCTAAGAGATGCACAGGAAATTTGGGATTGCACCCCCTTTACCTCAGGAGCAAACCTTAAAAGTCAGAAAATAGGAAATACAAAAAAGAGAAGGAAAGAAAGTGATTAAGAAACAGAAAAGAACATTAGCCACAAAAAGCTGCTGTTGTGACAAGGAAGACCAAAAGACCAACTCAGATGAGAATAAAATGTTTATAGAAGAAATCTCAAAAAGTGATATGAATTAGTTTCAAGCCCAAAGAATTTTCATGGAAGTGCTCATTGGATTCACAGTGAATTTTTTTTCCTGTAAAACATGAAGCATTTTGCCAAGGATGGCTCTATCTAACAGCTAGAAATATATTAAATTTGATCTATGGCTTATTGAGAGGTAAAAATCAATTAGAAGCCACATACAAGTACTTTAGACTTCAATTCAATAAGCCTAAATTAATTGCTTACTATGTATAAAGTACTGCATAAAAATTTTAATATAAAGACTAAAATAAGTTTTTGCCCTTAAGAAACTTCTACCTACTGTGATAAAACATGTAAATAGGCAGATATTTTTTGATTCTTTTTCCTCAATAAAAATACTATATACTTCAATTGACATTCAGTCTCCATGGTTCTTTTTCTGAATGTGGATGACACTTTTCATGTCAAGTCTAGTGGAATTCTCTTGAAGCACCACATTGCTGACAAGATTTGAACATCATGTAATCTTGCTGATACTGGGAAAAATATTTTCCTGGTTCTTCTCACTTCACTTAGAATCAGTTCAAGTAAGTCTTTACACTCCTTTCTTCAATCAGCATGTTCATAATTTCTTAAAGAACAATAATATTCCATTGTATTCCTATACCATAATTATTCAGCCAATCCCCAACTGATGAGCATCCATTCAATTTCTAGTTCCTTGCCATTACATATATTGAATATGTGGTTCCTTTTTCCTCTATTATGCTCTCTTTGGGATACAGACTGTTAGTGACATTCCTGAATTAAAGTATATGTACAGTTTTATCATCTTTTGGACATGGTTCCAAATTATACTTTAGAATTGTTAGATCATTTTACAACTCCAACAACAATGTATTAGTGTCCCAGTTTTCCTAAAATTTTCAAATGTATATGTGATCTAATGTGAATATTACTTCCAAACATTCTCTAAAATGCATACTATGTGATTCCTGTTTATGCCCTTAATTTCACCATGAACATTCCTAAAACTGTTAGGAACCTTCATTAAGTTCTTTAGACAGTGCATTGATACCACTGGACTATAAAAACCTACTTTCCCTTTGCCTTCTTATTTGACCAGAGAGTCTTCTTTTTCATTTTTGGAAATGTCTGTATGTTGCTTTTTATATATTATTTCTATTTTAATCAGGTGGTGTCCTGTTGTGCCCACTATTTGCTTCTTCATTAATTTTAGATGATTAGCTTTAATTTTTCAGAGAACATGTTTCACTGAATATCACCAGAGAATAAGATAGTAAAAAGATAGCATAAGTCTTGTGTTTAGGGAGAAGTATGGGAGTTATGAAAAAAAATCAATTTTCTTAGGTAATCATTCTTACTCTTTCTCTTTAATGAGTTATGCATTTGTAATGCCTGTCGGGAAGAAAAAGAACATAAACAACTTGGGGAATAATAAATAAAAACCTTCCTAAGTAAGACAAAATACCAGATGACCATTGAGAAAAACTAGGAATGCTAAGAGATGTAGGTGATGAAAGAAAAAGTATTCCAGTTATACATTGTCTGTGCAAAGGCATGATATTGGAAATGGAAGGCAAAGTATAGGAAACAATAAGAAAATTTGGTTTAGATAGCGTTCCATAGTCTAGAAAAATGAGTCCAAGTGAAAATCCTTAGCCACTTTTTAGAAAATAAAGTTGTTTATTTTATATTTATTACAAAGATTTGAAAATAATTTTATTTAATCTGTCTGAGTTAGCATGTTTCAAAATAACCAAATGAATATTCATTAAATAAAGTAACATAAAGTCTTAAATTAGTGTCATAATTGTAGTCATTATGCAGCTATTTTAACTATTTTGGTTATTGTTATAAAAAAATCTCATTCACTGAAATATTTTAATTATATTGCAGAACTACATTATTGAGTTTAATTTGCCAAGTCTCTCTAACAGGTAAACAAATATGCATGTATTTTGTGAAAGCCTCTTACTATAGAAACAGTTCAAAAAGCACATTTCTGATGATTTTAGTGGTTTTCATCTCAACTATATTTTTCTAAGCATGATTTTTCAATAATCTAATTCACTTCTAAAGTATTTAATTCAAGGAGGAGATTGAACTGAGTTAGTTTGATAATGTATTTTCATGGGTCACTATGACATTCTGTATACTATTAAGGAGTTCATTTTTCATGTCAGTCACCTTGAAAAATTGGAGACATGTAAAAATGAAGTAACAATCTCTTTGTTATTCTGCTTTTTTTGGGATCCTGTTTAAATGAAAAAAAAATGTAGACATGAAGCTTTTAAAATTGATTATCTTCAAAATTCCTACACAATCATTAATATTTTTCAGGGGCTTCATCAATCTTCTTTTAATGTCCAAAATTAAAAACAAGTTTTTTTTTTCCTTTAAAAAATAACTATATGAAGATTGCATAATGATCAGCTATGATAGACTTAGTTCTTCTCAGCAAATTGGTAATCTAAGGCAATTTCAATAAACTTTGGATGGAAAATTTCAACTGCATTCAAAGAGAAAACTATGGAGACTGAATGTGGATCAAAGTATCCTTTGTTATCTTTTTTTCTTCTTTTTTTTTTTTTTTTCTCATGGTTTTTCCATTTTGTTCTGATTTTTTGCTCCTAACATGACCCATGTGTAAAATATGTATATACATATATGTGTGTATATATATGTACATATATGTCTGTATATACATATATGTATAATCTAAAAATAAGCATGTATGGATTGTTAATAACTCAATAATATTAGAGAAATTAATCTTTTCTTGCTATTCCTGGGAAGGTTTAAAGTAACTTTGATTTCATATAACTGAAATAGTAGGTTTCTGAAAGAACATATCTCAATGGTGTAAGAAAAATTATTTGAAGGCCTGAAAAAAAAAAGAAAGTTGATTCTTTGAGCTCAGGAAAGTCTTGAATATTCATTAAATGCAATAATTCTATATTCAATAAATGAGATAAGTCCTAGATTTAATATTGACTTCCTAGCTGTAATATAAAACAGAACTAAAAGTTCAATAAATGGGTGATGTTTGATGCAAAAAGCCTGAGAATTATGCTTAAGAAAAGTACCCATGCAGGAGTTGGGTCCTTCCTAAAAAAGATGGTTTCCATGAAGACACATGACATATAGAAGGAATTCAGAGTCGATACTAGTTAAGAGTCAGATGAAAAAAAAGTCAACTTAACATAAAAATTGGTATATAACAGAATTATTATTTTTTTCTTGCTCATTACAATTTTATTACATTCTTTTATATTCTTTTGTGATTATTGTTCTTTCCACTTACATTTTTTTATTATAGATTTTTATTAACAATATATGTGCTTGGGCAGTTTTTCAACATTGACAATTGCAAAACCTTTTGTTCCAACTTTTCCCCTCCTTCCCTCCACCCCTTCCTCCATATGGCAGGCTGACCAATAAATACATGTTAAATATGTTAATGTAAAAGTTAAATACAATATATGTATACATGTCCATGCAGTTATTTTGCTGTACAAAAAGAATTGGACTTTGAAATAGTGTACAATTAGCCTGTGAAGGAAATAAAAATGCAGGCAGACAAAAATAGAGAGATTGGGGATTCTATGTAGTGGTTCATAGTAATCTCCCAGAGTTCTTTCGCTGGGTGTAGCTGGTTCAGTTAATTACTGCTCTATTGGAGCTGATTTGGTTCATCTCATTGTTGAAGATGGCCACATCCATCAGAATTGCTCATCATATAGTATTGTTGTTGAAGTATACAACGATCTCCTGGTTCTGCTCATTTCACTCAGCATCAGTTCATGGAAGTCTCTCCAGGACTTTCTGAAATCATCCTAGCAGAATTATTTGTGACAGGATTGATTTTTAATAACACAATGAATATGCTTAAAGCAAACATATCAGAACAAAAAGGAAAGAATCAAGAGAAAGTTAGGATTGTAAAAGACTCAGAATCTCTGAGACTTTGAGCAGGGTAAAGAAAACTATGAAATGCCTAAATTCCCAGTAGGGATGTTTTTTAGGGATATAGTGGCCAAAAAGTGTTTGGATCTTAGGGATATCCCAGAAGGAATGGTGATAGTAAGAACTGAAGCTGATGAATCCAGTCTGAGAATTGATAGATCTAAGAAAACATATGCAGCAAGATCTGTTTCTGGGTAACTTTGAGCTTTAAAATTGGAAATATTGAATAAACATCAAAAATATAAGATCAACATATAATTTAATATGTAATATATTTAATTTACACTATTTTTAATGGAAGATCTAGCTAATAGTGGCATTGTTCTCAGAGGATATAATAGTAACATTGGCCTTCTTCCTGTTCTTTTTATAAGAATCTCCCCTGACTTTGGGCATTTTCAGTGGCTAACAAAATATATAGAAATTTCTCCCTTCTCATCTCAGCTTTCTGGTTTCCCTGACTTTTTTCAAATCTCAAGTAGTCTCACATTTTACGAAATAATTTTTCTAGTTCATCATACTGGTTATTTCCTCCTGAGATATCTTGTTGGCAGATAGTTTGCAAATTTTTCTCTCAAATTAAACTGTAAACTTCTGGAGGTTAGAGAATGTGTTTTTGCCTTTCCTAGAATCCCTGGAGTGTACAATGCCAGCCATATAATAGGCACTTAATGAATGCTTATTGCTATCTTAAGTTGACATGGAAACCTTTGAATGGAGAGAGAGGCCTTTGACCCTACTCCTCCACTTTGCTCTGAGTTAGTAATGTGTATAACTCTACTTCTTCATTCCCAGGTTTTTGGCTTCCCGGATTTTCTTCTATTCTCAGCTAAAATCTCATCTTCTACAAGAAATCATTCCCCCACTTATGATTTACCTCTGAGATTATTTTCAATTTCTCCTCTATTCAGTATGTTTTGTTTGCCCATTTTTATTTATGTTTGTCTCCCTGAGTCTTGTGAGAGCAAAAACTATCTTTACTCTTTGTATCCCCAGTGTTTACATAATGGCTGGCATATAACAGCTGCTTCATAAGTGTATGCTGATTTTAAAATCTCCAAAACCAAAGGCATATTAGTGTTGTGCCACAGTTCCCTTTTATTGTCCTGCCTCAGTTGCTCTAATTTTCCTGCTTCAGTTTTCCTAAATTGTTCTGCCTCAGTTTCCCTAAATTGTTTTGCCTCAATTTCCCTAAATTGTTCTGCCTCAGTTCCTTGAATTGTTCTGCCTCAATCCCCCTGGTTGCAACCCTCCATCCTGACTATTAGGATTGAGATAATTAGGGCTGTAGATATCTAGCATTGCAAAGATAAGACTCCAGATGTCGTATGTCCTACACCTAATTAACATTTTCTACCTCTATCTCTCGACTTCTTGCCTCTAGTTTGACTATCTCCTTTACTTCCAATTTGTAAGAAATTATTGTCCTACCCCCCATCCTGTCAGAACTGGGTTGATAGTCCCTTTCTGGAGATTCCTTCTCACCAGAGATTGGACTTCATCCCCCTGCCTTTGTCTTAGAACCCTGACCTATGGAAACACATATAAGCTGATGTTAAGGTGGAAGCTGCTGCTGCTGCTGAATGCTTTGAGACAGCAGCCCTGAGACCAAAATGGATCCTTTGGTCCCAGAAAATCTCTCCTTCTTAGAAATCCAAATAAAATATTAAAAACTCTCTAATCTTTATCTTGCCTCAGTTTCTCCATCATTACATTAGCAATTTGGGTCCCCAAAGTGAAGCTAACTATATTTCTTTTTTTTTTTTCCTGAGTTTAGGGTTAAGTGACTTGCCCAGGGTCACACAGCTAGGAAGTGTTAAGTGTCTGAGATCAGATTTGAATTCGGGTCTTCCTGAATTCAAGGCTGGTGCTCTATCCACTGCGTCACCTAGCTGCCCCTTCTAACTATATTTCTTTACCAGAATACGTAAGATACCCCAAAGGAAATTGGGGTTGTATTAATACTCGGGTTCAAGCCCTCATCTGATGTGTATTATAGCTCTCCTATATCAATTGTCTAATGTCAGTAAATATCCTTTCAATATCATGGATTCCAATGATTAGTTTATTGTCAAACTTTTTTCTCCCTAAACAGTGATTAATTCAATCAGTTTTTACCACATGGTAATACACACACATTATTCATATATATGTACTATATGTTTATATGTATCTAAATACATACATACATACATACATATTACTTCCCTGCTCCATCAGGTCACTTCTTGGGGTGGATTTGAATGGGATAAACTGATTAAAAACGTCTTAAGAATGTGGCCTTAACTAATACTGTAATTATAACTTGAAACTTTGCAATAGCAAGTTGAGTTAAAGCTAAAAGCTGCAGGTATACCATTCATTATCTTAGAAAAACAAACATTTCCCTCCTGTCTTTGTCTACCCCCCCACAATTTTCTTTAGCATTTAAGCACATGATAAGTAAAGTGTATTCTGGGGTCAATATTTAGTCTCTGGATAAATTAGAACTCAACAGCCAATAAGAGAAAAAGTGAGAAGTTGGGTGGAAGGAGCTTCTGCATAGGATGCTTGTACCACTCTACTGTTGGGAATTACCCTTTCTCATAAGGTTGTAAGAAATCCTTTTTTTTTTTTTTTTTTTTTTTTTTTTTTCTTTTTACCTTGAGAGTGTCTGATTTTAGCTATCTTATACAGATTCATTTCCAGTATAAACCACTGAAACTCTACTGGCTTTTAACCTTTTAAAGTCCACAAATTTGCAACTTGGTCCATTGAATTTCAATGTTCATTCACACAAGAGCTAGAAAGAACAGAGAGAAAAAGCAAAATAAATACATAAAAGAAGACATTTTATACTTATGGTTATGTGTTGGACTAGTTCAGAAGAACAGGGATCTAAGTTCTCTTCTCCCAATTTGAGGCTTATAAAATTCTATTCCTTGCTTGCCACCATCACTGCTCAGTACAATGTGACAATCTAACCTTAAAAAATAATAATTGGAAGTTATACCACATTAAAGATTTGTCTACAGCTTTAATGGGTATTGCAAGACAAAGAGTCCTCTAGTCCTAATGATTCTGAATGAATTGGTTAATGAGATATAAAGTTAACAACCACCTCAGTGAAACAAAAATGATAGAATTAGTTGAAAGAGGATTCCTTTTTTTGTGTTTCCTACAATTGTGCTCACTTATTCAATTAATTGTGAAGGCCAAATAATGTCCTTCATATTCCTTCACATCTGTGCCCAGAAATTAACAATCCTGCCCTCATAGGTAGGAAACAATCAAGTATATATACCACTGAAATATTTTTATTTTCATATTTAACTTTTTTCACTATTACTTATGATATTTTGTTTAATGAACAGATATATCAATTACTTTTGTTTGTCGTAGAGGACAGGGAATTTTTAACTTGCTTTATCACAAATATACTTAATTTTATTTGATGATAATGCTTCACATTACATAATGCTCTAAATACTTTCAAATTATATGACTTAAACTTAACAATAACTTTCTATAATAATCCTCATTTTACCGATGAAGAAATTGAATCTCAGAAAGGTCTATTATCTTGCCAACTTTTATAAGGTCTTTAGATTCCAAGTCCAACTTTTATTTTAATTGCATCATACTTAATCAAAATAATTCATCTAGATTTATTGGGAAGTTTCTTAAGTAGGACCTTATTAGTACAAAGGGAAAATTGCATATATTTACAAAATAATTAAAGGATGAATATTCATTCAAGCTTTGAGCTAAGTCTGTAATATTAACTTTTTCCATCCACAAGACCATACTTGCAATTTTCATTCCATATCTTAGGTAATTATGTAAGTTGTTAAGTCACCTTTACCTCTGGGGATGTGTGGTAGATGGCATTTATTTGCAGTTTTCTCTTGAGAGAAAGGTTGATAGAATTAACAACAACAAAGAAGTCCCCCAATGCATTCTTCCTATTATCCCCTCCCCATAAAAGAGAAAATTATTGTTAATAAAAAACTCCGGATTCTCTAAACACTTTTTGGGCTCATGCAGAAATGTTATCAAGCTCATTAAACTCCTGGAAAGCAATTTCTTTTTCTACCATGAAAGCTCTTGACCTTGCCAGTACATTAAACTCTAACAAGAGTTTCTACAAGTTCAGAGTTCCAATTATGGCTCATTTTATTGGACTCCAACTAGTAATACAATTTGACTTGTTCCACTGTGACCTGAACTTGGATTCTGCAATTTCCAAATCAACATTTGACTGGAGGCAAGAAACTGAATGTAAGAATTTTTTTGTTTGTTTGTTTTATTAAAACCTAAAATACCTAGTGAAAGTAAGGATTGTGATTCATCTGTACTACTACCTGAAGATAGTTCTTTCTTCTTGAGAGAGAGAATCTATCCCTTACTTTTTATTAACAAGTAGACTCACCATAATATTAACTATGTAGGTATATAATTATTTATTGAAGACAGAATATATCAGTTATTTCCAAATTGAATGTTACTATGTTTGTATATGTGTGTATATATATATATGCATACACATATACATATATTTTTCTAACATATGGCATATATTTTATGTTTATTCATAAGGAGTGAGATCATATTTCTTAAACAATTTTAATGTAATGCTATGAAACATATTTATATAAATATTGACTAATATGGGGAAGAGACAAACTAGATGTTGTCCTGTATTTCCAAATTGAAAACCACTTTTCTAGCTGCATCATTCTGTTTCTGTGTAATCCTTCAGATCCCAATTTATTATCTGGTGAGTGTTGCCATAGAGATGTCAGAATAGAATTGGTTGAAATAGACTTTGTCCCAGAATTAATCAGTTTGCTGACTTTATTTTTTACTTGGCATTGAAAGTCATGAGAATAATAGTCTAAAAAATTCCATCTTGCACTCCGTGAGGAGAAGATGTGGTGAATAGAGCTCAAAATACCTGTATAATCTTTGGATGACTGATACTCTGGTCTGCTTACTCTAAGGCTCTGTCTGGCTGATTCAATAAGGTGATAAAATAGGAATTTATGGGAAAGACAAAGATAAAAAAGAGTTTGTGTCTACTAAAAAGTATATCTGAAAGCCCCTTTTTTTCCTAGCTCAACCCTTCTTCCTACTAAATTCAGGGAAGTTATGGGGATGGTTGGATTATCCTCTTTGCACCACAGGCAGCTATCCAGTATATACTCATATTGTTATGATATCATGGTATCTTTGGCATCACAGACTTTAGTGGCCTCTTAAACTCTGGATATGTGATTTATCTCATTGTGGCTAGAAATTTGAGTAAAAATCTTTGGCCATTTAGAAGAAATGAGAAACATTTTCCTCTCCCTTCCTCCTTCTCTTCCTCTTTCCTTTTATTTTTCTTCCCCTTCTCTTCCTCTTATCGCTCTGTTTCATAAAGTTAAGAGCTAGTACAAAGTTATGGAATGGTTGCATTGAAATTTCCAAGAAATATAATGGCATATGACACTAATCTATAATTAGAGACCTTAATCTAACATTGTTTTATATTTAAGGAAAATATGAGCTTATAAAGGTTAACATATGAAATGCAATAGGCAGTTAGGGAGAGCAGAGCCAAGATGGTGGAGTGATGATAGGATAGTGCTCAAGCTCTTGAATTTCCCTGAAAAACCACATGAAATAAAGTCTCTGAACAGAATATGGAATAATAGATTTTATGAAGATATGGAATGAAACAATTTTCCAGCTCAATAGGCTGGAAGGACTTCAAGAAAGGTCAGTCTCATTCAGTGCTTGTGAATAGGCCGAGCAAATATAATAAAGATGACAATACTCCCCAAACTAATAGATTTATTTAGTACTATACCAATCAGACTCCCAAGAAACTATTTTAATGACCTAGAAAAAATAACAACAAAATTCATATGAAAGAATAAAATGCAGAGAATTTCAAGGGAATTAATGAAAAAAGTCAGATGAAGGTGGTCTAGGTGCACCTGATCTAAAGCTATATTATATAGCAGCAGTCACCAAAACCATTTGATATTGGCTAAGAAATAGACCAGTCGATCAGTGGAACAGATTAGGTACAAAGGACAAAAAAGGGTACAACTATAGCAATCTAGTGTTTGACAAATTCAAAGATACCAACATTAGGGATAAAAATTCATTATTTGAAAAAAAAACTGTTGGTAAAACTGGAAATTAGTATGCCAGAAATTAGATATGGATCTACACTTAACACCATATACCAAGATAAGATCAAAATGGGTCCATGATTTAGACATAAAGAATGAGATCATGAATAGATTAGAGGAAGAGAGAATAGTCTACCTCTCAGACCTGTGGAGGAGGAAGGAATGTATGACCAGAGGAGAACTAGAGATCATTGTTGATCACAAAATAGAAGATTTTGATTACATCAAACTAAAAATTTTCTGTACAAACAATACTAATTCAAACAAGATTAGAAGGGAAGTAACAAATTGGGAAAATATTTTTACAGTTAAAGGTTCTGATAAAGGTCTCATTTCCAAAATATATTGAGAAGTGACCCTAATTTATAAGATATCAAACTATTCTCCAATTGATAAATGGTCAAAGGGTATGAACAGACAATTCTCAGATGATGAAATTGAAACTATATCCACTCGTATGAAAGAGTGTTCCAAATCACTACTGATCAGAGAAATGAAAATTAAGACAACTCTGAGATACCACTATACACCTGTCAGGTTGGCTAAGATGATAGGAACAAATGATGATGAATGTTGGAGGGGATGTGGGGAAACTGGGACACTGATACATTGTTGGTGGAGTTGTGAAAGAATCTGGCCATTCTGGAGAGCAATTTGGAACTATGCCCCAAAAGTTATCAAACTGTGTATACTCTTTGATCCAGTAGTGCTACTATTGGGCTTATATCCCAAAGAAATACTAAGGAGGGGAAAGGGACCTGTGTGTGCCAAAATGTTTGTGGCAGCTCTTTTCGTAGTGGCTAGAAACTGGAAGATGAATGGATGTTCATCAACTGGAGAATGGTTGAATAAACTATGGTTTATGAAGGTTATGGAATATTTTTGCTCTGTAAGAAATGACCAGCAGGATGAATTCAGAAAGGTTTGGAGAGACTTACATGAACTGATGCTGAGTGAAATGAGCAGAACCACAAGATCACTATACACTTCAACAACAATACTGTATGAGGACATATTCTGATGGAAGTGGATATCTTCAACATAAAGAAGATCCAACTCACTTCCAGTTGATCAATGATGGACAGAAACAACTATACCCAGAGAAGGAACACTGGGAATTGTATGTAAAGTGTTAGCACTACTTTCTATCTACCAAGGTTACTTATACCTTCAGAATCCAATATTTAACGTGCAACAATAAAGTTGGATTTACACACATATATTGTATCTAGTTTATACTGTAACACACGTAAAATGTATGGGATTGCCTGTCATCTAGGGGAAGGAGTAGAAGGAGGGAGGGGAAAATTTGAAAAAATGAATACAAGGGATAATGTTAAAAAATTACTCATGCATATATACTGTCAAAAATTTTATAATTATAAAATTAAAAAAAAGGAAAGGTCAGTCTCACTGAGGTGAAAGGAGTGTGCATCCCAGCTCAGACAATGTCCAGGAAAGGTTGTGGTAAAGTGTTAGTCACAGCAGATTGGCAACTGAGATCCTTGGTCCTGACTCAATAAGACAGTAGCATAACAGACCATCAGGACAGCCTCCAGTTCCAGCACTGAAAACAAATTACCAGTCTGGGAAACCAGACAAATACAGACAAGAGTTGGTCAGGCTGTCTCTGGTTCTGTAAGCAATTTATCGAGCACAATGGGCTCTTGTGCTCAAAGCTCAAAGCTCAAAGTCAATGCTTGGGTCAGCATCTCCTGTACTTTAGGATCAGAACTCAACTTTAAAAGTCACAAAATATGGGTTAAAAAAGGACAAAAGAAAATGTACAAGAAAGAAAAGAACTTTTAGAAAGATGTTATGGTGACAGAGAAGGAATTGTTTTTCTTTTCAATCTGTTTATTCTCTCTTCCATACTTTTCATTTCTTTGCCCATTTTTTCCTCTATTTATTTATTTGATATTTAAAAAATGCTTTATGAGCTCTTCAAAGAAAGCTCATTGGGCTTGGACCAATTCATATTCACATTCACAATTCATATTAATACTGAGATTTTACAGGTGGAAATTTTGTTCTCTTCTGAGTTGGTATTTTGTTCTTCCCCCCTTTTTTTTTTGCACATGTGGATCTTTCCCCCTCTTTTATGATCTCTTTGGGATATAGTAGAGACACTACTGGATCAAAGGGTGTACACCATTTTATTTTCCTTTGGACATGGTTCCATATTGTTCTCCAGGATTGTTAGATCATTTCAAAACTTTTCCAAAAATGGGATGGAGCCAAAATGTCAGGGACTTACCTGAACTCTCCTCCAAATACCACCCAATACTTTTAAATAATGACTCTAATCAAATTCTAGAGCATTGGGTCCCACAAAAAGACAGAGTAAAGCAATTTTCTAGTTCATGATAATCTAGGTCAGCAGGAATGATTTGCTACACCAGATTGAGAATGGAGCACAATCTAATATGGACATATCAGCCAAGTGATAAAATGAATAAGCAGATATTCAACAAATAAACAGATAATTATAATAAACAGATCTCAGCAAAAAAGGAGAAGTATTTGGGCCCTCTGCATTGGGACCTCAATAATGACTGTTTCCCAGACTTCTCATTTCACAGATGTCAAACAGAACATTAGCAGGAAGATTTGTCTCACCATAATGGGAATGAAGCACAGTATAGCATATGCCATGCCAATAATTGTTGCTTTCTTTTTTCATTTCATCAGATGTATTTTGTAAGGAGTTATATGCTTTTTCCATTTCACTAGATCTATTTTTCAGATGTTTTATTCAGATATTTTCTGTTTTTTATTTCCTAAATACTTCTGCAAAGTTCTCATTTCCTTTCCTCATTTTTATTTCCTTTTTAAAATTTTTGATTTTTTTTATTTCCTCCATTAGATACTTGTGAGATGGAGACCGATTCATATCACCCTTTGGGGCTTCATTTGGATATGATATGCTTTTGTTGTCCTCAGGGTTTGAGGTTTGTTTTCCTCTGTCTCCATAATAGCCATCCATAGTCAGAGCTCTTTTTGCCTTTTTGCTCATTTTTAAAGGTTGAGTTTTGCTCTTAGAGCAAAAGGGAAAATGTCCTAAGGTTCCTCTAAAGGGAACAGTGACTTCATGGTGCCCTGGAGCCAGTGCTTCTAACTTTCATCGCATGCTTTGTGGACATGCCCAAGTCCTGCATTATTCTGGGGTCTAGGAGCTCTGAACCTTTTGCCTTTTGTAGTTGTATTGGTTTTCTCACAGCTAATCTGCTGATCCACTGACTTTTGAACCTGGAAAGAATAGCCAATGCTACTGTACTTTGGCTAAAAGCCTCTTGGTACATTCCCCCTCAGAATGGATGCCATACCACTATGGTTCTTGTGCTATGCCTGTGCATGGATGCTTATCCTATGGATAAGTTGCTGTAATCTCTTAACTAATATTTTATTTTAAAATTTTTGCATCAATATTCAATAAGGATATTGGTTTGTAATTTTCTTTCTCTATTTTAGCTCTTCCTGGGTTTAGATATTGGTATCATATTTGTGGCATAGAAAAAAAATGTCAGGACTCCTTCTTTTCCTATTTTCCAAATAGTTTAAAGAGAGTTGGAATTGTTATTTAAATATTTGGTAGAATTCACTTGCAGAATCCATCTGGCCCTGGAGATTTTTTCTTAGGGAGTTCATTGATGAGTTCTTTATTTATTTTTCTAAAATAGGATTAAAATGGGACATAACATTTTTCTTAAATGAGACATAATTCCATATATTTTAGTGTGTTATTTTATTATTGTCATTCTCTTCAAAGAAATTATGGATTGTTTCTGAGATTTGTTGTTTGACCTACTCATGATTCAGAATTAGATTATTTATAGTATAGCAGAAACTAGACATTGACCCACACTTAACACCATATACCAAGATAAGGTCAAAATGGGTTCATGACCTATACATAAAGAATGAGATTATAAATAAATTAAAGGAACATAGGATAGTTTACCTCTCAGACCTGTGGAATAGGAATGAATTTATGACCAAAAAAGAAGAGATCATTATTGATCACAAAATAGAAAATTTTGATTATATCAAATTGAAAAGTTTTTGTACAAACAAAACTAATGCAGATAAGATTAGAAGGGAAGCAATAAACTGGGAAAACATTTTTACAGTCAAAGGTTTTGATAAAGGCCTCATTTCCAAAATATATAGAGAATTGACTCTAATTTATAAGAAATCAAGCCATTCTCCAATTGATAAATGGTCAAAGGATATGAACAGACAATTCTCAGACAATGAAATTGAAACTACTTCTAGCCATATGAAGAGATGCTCCAAGACATTATTAATCAGAGAAATGCAAATTAAATCAATTCTGAGATACCACTACACATCTGTCAGATTGGCTAGAATGACAGGAAAAGATAATGCAGAATGTTGGAGGGGATGTAGGAAAACTGGGACACTGATATGTAGTTGGTGGAATTGTGAATACATTCAGCCATTCTGGAGAGCAATTTGGAACTCTGCTCAAAAAACTTCATCTTACAAAAATTAAGGAAAGAAAATGGAAAAAAGATAGTTTACAAATATTCATTATCAAGGATGAAGAGCTTAGTAGGAAACAAGCGAACTTTGTCATGGAACAGTGGAAATTAAGGTGAGATAAGAAATGCACTCTAAATTCTATAAACATAAATTTCAAAGAATTCATAGAATTCCATGTAGACTAATAGTCTACAGGCAAATTTATCCCAGGAGTGTTAAAAATGCTCACAAATGAAATTTTGAAAACAAACAATTCCAATTAAAAAATAAAGTCTAGGCTAATCTAGAATCTACTGTCAACCATGAACTAGTCACTGTGCTAAATTTTGGAGATAATAAGAAAGGCAAAAGACTATGATAACAAATATCTCACAATCTAATAGGCGAGAAACTATGCAAACCAGTGTTGCTATCTATTTCTTCCTGGAAGAATTTGAATGCTCTACTACTTAGTGCACATGAATTTAGTATTGTTACTACTTCATTATTTATAGTATCTTACTTATAGGTACAATATAAACTAGATGGAATCTTATAAAGAAGTCATAAGCATATAGAAAGAATGGGAAAATCTTGCAGAAAGGGAAACTTGAGCAGAAACTAATCATGCAGAATTCAAGAGGAAGAGACAGGAAAAGAAAATTCCAGACATGTGGAACTGGGAACAAAAATGCAAGGATTTAAGGTAATGGAGTGATTTGTGTGAGGAAAAATGAATTTAAAATCATTGGATTTCTGAGTATAGATTTTTGGGAAATTCTGTATCAATTTAGATTTTAAAGAAACATAAGGGACAAAGAAACAAGTACAAGTAAAAAGGATGAATAATAGTCCTTTATAGTGTCAAAAATACTTAAGTTTAGAAGGAGCAGAGGCTATTGAGGGAAGTTAAGAACAACAAAACGAGTTGTGCTTTTTTTGTATTTGTTTTACTTGTTTGCTATTATTGTTATATGTGATGAAAAAAGATGAATAAAGAATAGCATTCTCCATATGATGATAACATTCAATAACGAGAGGGCAAACTTTATATGTCGTGCTTTGCTTTTATTTTCTCTGTTGAAATTGTCATTTATAATGACAATGACATTAACAATGATAAAATGATAAGTGAAATAAATTAAGAGAGCACATAATTGTATATTGCAAATTCTTATGACCTGGTCCAAATGAATTATATCATTTAATGAAGAAAAACAGGCAAGTGTGATAATGTCAGAAATATTTTAAATATCTTGGAAATAAGGAGAACTACCACAAAACTGAAAAGGGGGAAATATTATCATGATGCTTTTTAAAACAGAAAAGGTCAATTAGATCAACTTTAAATCCTGGCAAAATTCTATAATGAATCATTAAAGAGATGGTGACAATCTACAATGAAAAGTTGGATTACAGAGAACAAACATGACTTAATCAAGAATGGATTTTTTCTGAATCACCTTACTTCCATTTTTACCAGAACTGCTAAACTACCATATAAGTGGAATGTAGTAAATATAGCATAGCAATTATATATTCTTGCCAATTTTAGGGTACAAAAGAAGATATTAAAATACATGTCTATAAGAAGTTAGTTTTGTATAAACTCTTACCAAATATATTTGTGGTTTGTTTTTCATGAGACTATATGGTAGGAAACTCTACTGTCATTTAAATTCATTCCATAGTATGTGATTTTGTCCTTTGTTATATATTTAGATGTTTAAAATAGTAGGAATTTTTTAAAATCTCATATTCTGGAGGAAAAGGGAAAATAAGTTTGAATGTTTCAGTACAGAGAAAGCAAAGAATTGTCTGGAAGACACATATTGACAGTTAGGAAGAACACATCTGTAAAACAGAGCAATAAAAGGTATAAATAAGATCTTACTTGACCTTGGAGTTGTGGATAGACATAGCCATGGAGAATTTATCTCCAAGAATAACAACCATTACAATACTCAAAAGGAACTGAGTAAAACATTCGATAAGAGTTTGAAGTTTGATCTTCCAAAAAAGCCCAGAGAGACTAGGAAAAGAGTTATGTAAAAGAAAGAGACCGTTACATGGATTCATTTAATTTTGGATAGATTATTTTTAATGAAATTATATTTAAGTACACAAGACGCAGTTAGCAGAAACTATAGCAATGTATTGGTTGGCAAATTCAAAGCCTCAAGTTTCTGGGATAAGATTAGAATGGTAATAGAAAATGGGGAAATTACTTACTATCCTCTGTTTCTGAAAAAGGCCTCATTTTCCAAGCATATAGAGAACTAAAATGAAATTTATAAGAATACAAATCATTGCACAATTGAGAAATGAGTTCAAAGGATATGAACAGGCAGTTTTCAGAAGGAGAAATTAAAGCAATCTATAATTATATGGGAAAATGTTCAAAATCACTATTGAATAGAGAAATGAAAATTAAGAAAACTCTGAAATATCATCCCATCTATCAGGTTGGCTAATATGACAGAAAAGAAAAATGATAAATATTTGAGGGGATGTGGGAAAATTGGAACACTAACCATTGTTGGTGGAATTGAGAACTGATTCAGTCATGCTGGAGAACAATTTGAACTATGCCCAAAGAGCTATACAATTGTGCATACTCTTTGCAGTACTACTACTGTATCTCTATCTGTACAAGACAATTTTTTTAAAAAGGGAGTGGACACATATTAATATATTTATAATAACTATTTTTGAGGTAGCAAAGATTTGGAATTTGTGGGGATGCTCATCTTTGTATATAATTGGGAAAAATAAAGTATTATGCTGGAAAAAAGCAATCATACATGGTATCTCCTCAGCCATTTTTAAAATAATTCTAATAACATAATAGATATTGTATAATGAAATGAGGATTGCAAGAGTTTATAATCTGCTCTATCTGCACTTAGTAAGAAATTAAATATTTTTGATTCTATATATTACTTATTAAAAAAATTTCTGGGTGTGTGTGTGTGTGTGTGTGTGTGTGTGTGTGTGTGTGTATGTGGTAAGATGCCCATCAATTGGGGAATGGATGAATAAATTTTTTCCACTTTTTTATTACTTTTATAATTATAACATTTTTTTTGACAGTACATATGCATAGGTAATTTTTTTTTTTTTACATTATCCCTTGTACTCCCTTCTGTTCGGAAATTTTCCCCTCCTTCCCTCCACTCCCTCCCCTAGATGGCAGGCATTCCCTTACATATTAAATATCTTATAGTATATCCTAGGTACAATACACACACACACACACACACACACACATATATATATATATATATATATATACACACACACACACACACACACATATATATATATATACACACACACATATATATATATATACACACACACACATATATATATACATGTGTATATATATATATATATATATATATATATATATATATATATATATATATATATATATATATATATGCAGAATCGAATTTTGTTATTGTTGCAAAGGAAGAATTGTATTCGGAAGGTAAAAATAATCTGGGAAGTAAAATTTAAAAAATGCTCACAGTTTACACTCATTTCCCAGTGTTCCTTTTCTGGGTGTAGCTGATTCTGTCCATCATTGATCAATGGAATTGGATTAGCTCTTCTCTATGTTGAAGATATCCACTTCCATCAGAATACATCCTCGTACAGTATCATTGTTGAAGTGTATAATGATCTCCTAGTTCTGCTCATTTCACTCAGCATCAGTTGATGTAAGTCTCTCCAAGCCTCTCTGTATTCATCCTGCTGGTCATTTCTTACAGAAAAGTAATATTCCATAACATTCATATACCATAATTTACCCAACCATTCTCCAATTGACGGACATCCATTCACCTTCCAGTTTCTAGCCACTACAAAAAGGGCTGCCACAAACATTTTGGCACATATAGGTCCCTTTCCCTTCTTTAATATTTCCTTGGGATATAAGCCCAGTAGTAGCACTGCAGGGTCAAAGGGTATGCACATTTTGAAAACTTTTTGGGCATAATTCCAGATTGCTCTCCAGAATGGTTGGATACTTTCACAACTCCACAAACAATGCATCAGTGTCCCAGTTTTCTCACATCCCCTCCAACATTCATCATTATTTGTTCCTGTCATCTTAGCCAATCTGACAGGTGTGTAGTGGTATCTCAGAGTTGTCTTAATTTGCATTTCTCTGATCAGTAGTGATTCGGAACACTCTATCATATGAGTGGAAATAGTTTTAATTTAATCATCTGAAAATTGTCTGTTCATATCCTTTGACCATTTAAATGGATGAATAAATTGTAGAATATGAATGTAAATGGAATACTACTGTGCTATAAAAATGATGAGCATGTGAATGACAGAATAACTTGAAAATACTTACATAAACTGATGCTGGGTAAAGTGAGCAGAACTAGAAGGGATTTGTATGTAGTAATAGCAACAACTTTGATAAGACTTATCTCTTCTTAGCCATACAATGATATAAGTCAATTCCAAAAGACTCATGCTGGAAAATGCTTTCCACATCTAGGAAAAGAACTATAAAGTCGGAATGCAGATTGAATAATAATTTTGTTGTTGCTGTTGTTGTTTTTCTTATGATTTTTCCTTTTTGTTTTAATTCTTCTTGCACAACATGAATGATGTGGAAAATTGTTTCATTTGATTACATAATTATAATCTATAGCAGATTGCCTGTAGTTTCATTTTGTTTTTTATCTTATTGCTAGTATTTATTATTATTATCATACAAATATGTCCATATCTATTAAGTTCTTTATATAACTTTATTATTAGCAGGAAAGTGGGTCCCTCTTGCTTTAGAAAACATTGGGAAAAAAAGGAGAAAAGAAAAACAAAGGAATTAACTTCATATAGGTACAGCATTAACAAATATAACCAATATATCAATCTGCTGGCAAAGGTATGCTGGCAGAATAATATTTTCATCCAGAAAATCTTTGTACCTATGTAGCAATAGAATCAAAACTACCTAGTTTCTCCCTGTCCTGCATACAGAATTTCCCCTCTGTAGCTCTCCTACTGTAAATTTTGTACTTTACATTCATTATTTCAATTTTCACAATGATTTTGAATGAGATTGAAACTTTCATTATCTCCATTTTATAAATGAGGAAGCAGCCTGAGAGAGGTTAAGTGATTTAAGTAGGATAAAACAATTAAGTACCTGAGGTAAGATTCAAACTTAGGTTTTCCTATATCCAACTACTTTGTAAGATGGAAGAAATTTTGAAAGATTACTTAATTTATCTGTTCTAGTTAAGTGAGATAAATTTAGCTAGTAGCTCTTCTGGTCTGGCTGGGCTATTTTAGCTACTGAGGAGCTTTGGTGCAGCTTCTAATGGCTAGAATTCTATTTTTTCTTTTGATTCTTGAGATACACACACACAAAGAAGCAGAGACAGAGACAGAGAGATAGAGACAGAAATAGAGAGAGACAAATACAGAGACAGACATAGAGAAACACAAAGACAGACAGAGAGAGAGAGAGAGAGAGAGAGAGACAGAGAGAGAGAGAGAGAGAGAGAGAGAGAGAGAGAGAGAGAGAGAGAGAGAGAGAGAGAGAGAGAGAGACAACAGTGGGATTTCAACTTTCATTTTATCTACTTATATCTTGATTACTACACTGGCTGCTTCAATCAATTAAAATTCTTTCATCAAGCATATAGTGGATATGAAAAAATTGAGACTACTTATATATGATCTGAAGTGGAGACATTAAAGGGCTTTTCCTCCAAGATGCGGTTCTAGAAGTAGGCACAATAAGCTTTCATAAGGAGTGATTTAAGACAGAGTTCATTACTTATGTTCAAAAGACTAAATCTGTATTAGCCCAGTGTCCTATACTGACATTGACCTGCTTGCTACACAGTGAATCATTATTAAGTATTATTATTATTATTATTATCATTATCATCATCATTATCACTATCAATTTGTCATAGTTGTGTGTGTGTGTGTGTGTGTGTGTGTGTGTGTGTGTGTGTGTGTGTGTGTGTGTGTTTGTACATGCTTCTTTAATCTCTGGAATATAAAATCACTAAAAACGTCCTGATATTCCTTTATCCCCCCTTTCCTATGAAAGAATTCTGTTTATAGCTTCCTTTCTCTCAATTAGGTATTAAATGAAACATGAATGAACTGAACTCTATTAGTGGAAGTAACATGGTAAGAAAACCTCCAATGCAAACTCCCTCTTTGCTGAATCTTCATTGGCTAATGATGCCTGTGGAAAATTCAAGTTGCTTTCCATTTGGCCTGGGCTTCATTCTGTGCTCCTATTTGTTTCACATTGTGCAGCTAATCGAGCTTCTCTTTTACTTGGTATTTCTTTAAATTTAAATGGGATTAATGCTGTGAAAAGTTCTTTGTAAATAATTAGGTTAATAATCTGGAAATTATGGCATTCCAAACAAGGTATCAAGGAGATTATTAATGTGAGTAGTGAGTATACAGAATGTGTAGTTCATTCAAATACTTTTTTTTTTGTTTCATGCTACAGATTTCTCACGCACTAATACTGTAAGAATAATTTGTAATAACATTTTTTTGTCTTTTTTATGTTCTTTAAGGAACTTGTTATCATTTGAAACAACATATATTGATCCAGAGATCAAATCACAAGTTTTTGTCCAGCATAAATTTTATTTAAAAGTATTTTCAAAGCTGATTAATATTCCCCAATACCAGCATAATTTGCATGTGAATCCCTGCTTTTACTCTCTTTAAAATACTGGGAAAATGCTGACATTATTTGACACATATATTATGGTTTTGTTTGTTTAGGTCATATAATAAATTAGTCTTTTATAAAACTGTGACATTCTAAAGAATGATATGTGAATGATTTTTTGCTTTCAGTATAAATGACTTAATTGATTTGAAAACATTTGAACAATCTAACCTTTCGTTGTTATAGAAGATAGCTAGTCTAAATGATTATTTCCAGAGAAGAATAATTATTTGATGTCAAATCTTTAAGTACTGAGATTTTTTATAGGGAAATAGAGTAGAATTTATGTACAAAGCTCATTTCTAATCTGATATTCAGAGTTGTTTTAGTTTTTGGAGGCCAGACAAAAAGCTGTCTTGTTTTCACTTTGCATTGCTAAATTTCAACTTCATGCCATGATAAGGCATTAGAAGAAGACTTAATACTGATGCTATCTCCAAATACAACAGTTTGATTATATTTGCCATAATTACATATCAGCTGAGTGCATGGATATGCAATATCTAGAATGTGGTAGACATTCATAATATAGAGATATCCATTTGTTTGCAGATGTTATTGTTGTTTTGTTGTTCTGATTTAGTACTTATACTAATTTAAAGAAGCACAGGAAAATAAAGACCTAATTTTCCTTAAAGGTAAGGTTAAGGAAAAAATTTATGAGAAATCAACTACATTTATGCTTTTTCAGGTAGTATCTCTACTTTCGTAAACATAGAAATTCCCTTCTGAGAAAACTATCTAAAGTACTTTTAGTATATTTTTACACATTTATAAAAATCCATGAAATGATGGCAATGTAATGGCACTTGACTAAGAAGACAACTGTCTGATCTCTAGGCAAAGTAGCATATTTAACAGGTGGTATTTTTACATACAAGTCAACTAAAATAGTTTTTTCTTTCTTTGCATTATATACATATATGTATACAAATACATACATACACACATACATTATGAATCCCCTTTTTCATTTGGCACTTTTAAACCTTTATACTTAGCTCTACCTAAGGGCTATAAAATGGAATTAGATTATTTTGACTCACTAACATTCACTTGTATATCAATCATATATAATAGTTAAGCTAAGTTCAGTAAAACAAAGTCTACTAAAATTATTCTCTCAAAAACTCTCTAGAAGGTTTGTTTTGAAGTTGAATGTTTTAGACCACAGATTATCAAGAAATCAGGAACTTGTTAAAAAAGAATACCTATGAAATTAATTATTTTTATGTAATACCGAATATTTTCCATGTATTAATTCAGGTATCAAATTTCTCTGAACATTAATACTTAATAATAACATAAATAATTTATATAATCTTTTAATATTTATTTTACATTTATCTTCCTGCTTCATTGTTATAATAACCATGAAATGTAATTGAGGCTGGTAAAAAGTTATATGATACGTCCAGATTCATGGAGCAATTAAAAATGAGTTAGGAATTAAATCCACTTTGCAAATCTAACACCCTATCAACTGATCCATCTAATAACCTTTCTTGTTTCATATTTTTTTATTTAGTCATCATAAATTTGGGTTTATTCAGTCCTTTTTGATCAAATATTACTTAGTTTAAAAGATTACACTTGAAAAAAGGGTGACAAAAATTTGAATATATTTAAATGAATTTTATTTTAGGGTACAGACATAATATAATGAACTCAAGAAGATCTATGGTTTCATATATCTATAACATCTTTATGCAAAAAATGTATGTGACTCATACATTAATATACTTATAGTTGACAAACAGAAAATATCAAGTAAAACGTATTATTAAAAAATGAAGGATCTTCCTTTCAAAATAATGAATAATTTTATTACTAATTAAGTGGATAAAATCAGCAAATGAAACTACAATCACTTATTAATTATTGACTATAAGATAGGAACTGACAGTTCTTGGAATCCAAAGGCAATAGGAAAAGAGTTGTTGCCTTCATGAAGTTTTCATTCTAATAGGGGGATATTTTTAGCAGATGTTAGTATAAGCATCAAAATATACATTGAATATAAGGACATTTTGAGGGGGAAAAAGTGTGTTAAAAAGTGGAAAGATCAGGAAAAATTTTATGAAATATGTGTGACTTAAACTGGGTCTTAAAGATGTAGCTAAGAACAGTACATTCTGGGAATGAGAGATAAGTAATAAGTGGAAAGGCATAAAAACTAAAAATAGTAATGGGAACAGAACATGCAGTAGTCCATTATGGCTAGATTATAGAGTATATTTAAAATTAAATCAGAATTTCCACAGAAACAATAATTCAAGTGTAGCAACCTTGACTATAGATGAAGAAATGACCATTATGTTTGATTACAGATTAGCTAATTATGGAATCTCACCATTAGAAAGAGTGGATGGCTGTAGTGAGCTGTTGTCTCTAGAAGCTGCTGGATCGCTCTCTGGGAAGAGATCTGCTGTGTCTACTAAAATCTCTCCGACAGATTCTTCTTCCTGTAACGAACCGTTGTCTTCAAGCAGTTGCTGTTAACTCTTGTCTTTAGAAGTGACTTCCCTTCCTGCAGAGAGCCCCGTCAAGCCTGATGCAATTCAGAGTCTTTCTCTTGAATCCTGGCTCTGAATCTCCTCCAACTCTTATCCTTCTTCAGGCCGATCTGCCCTCTGCGCCCAGTGCTGTCTCTTTTTATCCTCCCAGAGAATGGGCGTGGAATAATGCAAGGGCTTCTGGGAAGAACCACCCCAGCCAATGAGCTTTGCCCCCTCTATCAAGTCAACCTGAGTTCTCACCTTGTAATTGTCCAGAAAACCTGAATTCTCACCTTGTCACTGTCCAGACAACCTGAGTTCTCACTTAGTAATCCTAACATCTCCCCCTTTCTTTTGATTTAGAACATAGGACAGTCATGACCTTGAAACATAAATCCATCAATATGGAAGGTATTACACATAATTACATAAATTACATAAGTACATAGTAACATAGTAACGTAACACATGCTAGAAGTATATAACATAATCATAAATTGAAAATTTATAAATGTCCATAAGTCCATTGTCCATTAGTCTCATCTTGTGTGAGGAAGTCCAATGATTCCTGCTGGTTTTTAAAGTTCTTTAACAGTCTTCTTATTATTCATGCTCTTTCAGTGTCAGATGTTTCTTAGATCTTCTCCTTTATTTTGAGGTCTTTCTCTTTTTCTGTCTCTCTCTGATGGACAAGGCGAATATGACTCGTTGGCACCCATCTGATTCCTTCTCCTGCTGAAGAAATACAAGCAAACCCTCTCTCCCAGGCAGTTAACCTATCTAATTACATTCTATTTACCACTTTCTAAATCTCTTCTCATCATCTGGCCATTACATTGGAATTGTTTGCACTGGACACAGCCCTGTTGGTTTAAAAGGCCTGTATTCTCCCCAAGTGTAATCCATTTTTGCAATCTGATTGCCTTTTGGCTCACTTATCAGGTAATCCCTTTCTGCCATGTGATTGCTTCTCTGCTGATTGATTAAATCAGAGTCCTGGCCTTCTAAAGGTTCTTTGGGTGTAACATCAGCTGCCATCATGCCCCAAGTCTTTTTTGCCTGGGGCCCTGGACCTGGGCCCCTCATCCCATTTCCCTGAATTATTCTACACTCTGATGCCCAATGGAGTCCTCTGTTGCATTTTGGACATGGGGTTTTAGGTCTTCTCTCACCCTGTCTTTTCACTGTATCTCTATATCTACACTGAGCTCTTAGATGCCCAATTTTTCCACATTGAAAACATCGCCGAGTTTCTCTAGAAATCCCTTGCCAGGAGGGACCCCGCCTTTCCACATTCATCATTGTCCGGGTGTAAAAAGCATTTGTTCCCACTGTAGCACAGCGTCTTATGATCTCCTCTAAAGGAGCATCTTTGTCTAATCCCCATATAATTCTTTTGCAAATCTCATTGGCATTTTCCTTAGCCAGATGTCTGGTCATTATTTCTGTAGCTGAATTTTCTCCAATAGTTCTTTTGACAGCAGTTTGCAAACGTCCCACAAAATCTGCAAAAGGTTCATTGGGACCTTGCTGTATTTTAGTGAAAGCCTCTCCACGATCTTTCTGTCCAGGAAGGACACCCCAAGCTTTTATTGCAGCCTTAGCAATTTGTTCATATATTGTCATGGTATAATCAGTCTGTTCTGAATTCTCTCCATACCGACCTTCACCAGCCAAGTGCTCAAAAGTGAATTGTGTGTTAACTCCTATTTCCAAATTGCATCTGACTTGAATTTTACATAATTCATGAAATTCCGAAAGCCATAATAAATTTTCTCCAGGTTCCAGGCATATCCTTGCTATGGATTTCCAATCATTCGGGGTTAGGACTTCATAAGACAAACCATCTAGTAACATTTTAACATAAGCTGATGTAGCCCCATAAAGGGTACAACCTTTTTTCAAATCCTTAATTTTATTCAAATCTAAAGGTGCATATCTTCTCCTTTTTTTACCTACAGAGTCAGTATTTTCAATCACAGGATATGCATGTATAAAATCACTTATATCCTGTCCTTCTCTCTTAGCTTTAACCAATGCTTTTTCTAATCTTGTCATAGGCTTAGGCTGCTTCACAGGCAATTCTGTTTGTGTTTCTGCCTCTTCCTCTCCTCCTTCTTGCTCCACCCATGAAGGGTTAATTGAGGGAGGAGATGGGAGGTGCTCCTGTTGCTCAGAATTGTACTTAACTTCATTGTTATCTGATTCATCCTTTTCACCTAGTTTAGTTGACACCTCCCCATTTTGCTCCTTCATCTCTTCCTTTAGAATAACATTTTTTAAAGCCATTTGGATTAAATTGTAGGTATGAATTGTATCTTTGGAAACTGAGTTTGGTCTGGAACCAAAGGGCAAAATGTCACAAAGGCAATTGTAGTGTTCACCTAATTGCTCTCCTACTAATTTCCACTCATCTGGATCCAATTCTTTTTCCAGAGAAAAAGAAGGACATATAACCTTCACAGTTCTTAAAAGTTCAGTAATCTCCTCTAAAATTATAATCAATCCTTGGCTTTTCATAACCTTGATGATGCTCTCCAAACATTTTCCTTGAACAGAAGGTGTTTGCCCCATTTCACTATAAGAGATTCCTGGTTTAGCCCTTAATAAGTTAAGTTCCTTATTTATCTATTAGTATGCTCACTTAATCTTTAACAAAGTTTCCTCGTTACTCACGGTTCTGGGTCAGAGAGACTGAGATCTAGATCGGAAGCTTTTCCACTGGAATCAGGACCGTGCCTGTCCCTGTTCGGGCGCCAAATTGCGAAGGTCTGGTCTAGCTCCTCTTGTCAGGATAAGCAAAAGTCCTTGCCCCACGTTGGGCGCCAAATGTAGCGAGCTGTTGTCTCTAGAAGCTACTGGATCGCTCTCTGGGAAGAGATCTGCTGTGTCTACTAAAATCTCTCCGACAGATTCTTCTTCCTGTAACGAACCGTTGTCTTCAAGCAGTTGCTGTTAACTCTTGTCTTTAGAAGTGACTTCCCTTCCTGCAGAGAGCCCTGTCAAGCCTGATGCAATTCAGAGTCTTTCTCTTGAATCCTGGCTCTGAATCTCCTCCAACTCTTATCCTTCTTCAGGCCGATCTGCCCTCTGCGCCCAGTGCTGTCTCTTTTTATCCTCCCAGAGAATGGGCGTGGAATAATGCAAGGGCTTCTGGGAAGAACCACCCCAGCCAATGAGCTTTGCCCCCTCTATCAAGTCAACCTGAGTTCTCACCTTGTAATTGTCCAGAAAACCTGAATTCTCACCTTGTCACTGTCCAGACAACCTGAGTTCTCACTTAGTAATCCTAACAGATGGCAAAATGGATAAAAAAGTAGTGAGGTTAGAGTCAGAAAAATTCATCATCCTGAGTTCAAATCTGGTCTTAGACAATTACTAGCTGTGTTTACTTCAACTTCCTCATCTGTAAAATGAGCTGGAGAAGAAATGGCAAACCATCCCAATATCTTTGCCAAAGAAAACCCCAAGTGAGATCCTGAAGAATTGGACACTATTGAATACAACAAAACCATTACAAAGCTGGCATCTATGTAAAAACTGTCATTTGGAAATATTAATTTGCAATATGCCTATTATTGAAAAATGGTTTAAATGACTTTTTATGTATAATAAATACCATTTTGCTTGTCTTCTCAAAGGGGAGGAAAAAAGGCAGGAGGAAAGAAAAACTTTTGGAACTCAGAATTTAAGAAAAAAATATATATATATTATTACATATAATTTAATGAAAAACATTTTAATTAATTTAATAATTTATTTATATTTATGGTAATTTTAGCTATCCTGTATTCCTCATTATCTCTCATTCCCCATAACCAAGCTGTTGTCAATTCCAGCTTATTTAATCTTTGCAATATTTCTTAAATGATCCTCATTTTTCCTCTGCCATCACTCAAATTCAGGCCCTTATCACCTCAAGTTCTCAAGTTCTCATGTCTGTATTATGTCAATACATGTTGTTTACTCACCCTACCTCTAATATCTCCCTATATGTGTGTGGGTGTGTTTGTGTATAGTCAGGAGGGTAGTGTCATCCATATTGAAGAGTATATGGTAGAGAGTAATGACACTGGAAAGGAAGTAGATAAGTTTACATTTGCTTCTAAAGTCAAAAGGAAATTTTGGGTGTTTACTGAGTAAGGAAGTGACATAGTTCGACCTGTGTTTTAGTGCAGAATTAAGTATTGATCATACAAATTCAGTTATTTATGGTTTGTTGTATTTTTTTTTCATAGTAAAGTTATAAGTGATAGAGAATACTACTTTCAATTTCTCTTTACTTAGTCATCACAGATAGATTATTTTCTAATCTCCTAGGTGTGTGAAATGCTTCACATAAATAACCACTATATCTAGAGGCATCACCCAAAACACCACTAGAAGCAGGGACTTAATCTTCCTTTGACTGCCCTCCCCCAATTGTAAAGGAATCATTCCCATTCATTCCTATTAACTTTTATTACTTTTTTTCTGGGATAGCCCTTCCTCAATATTCTATATCTCAATTTTGTTGTTGACTAATTTTTAGTCAATAGTAGGATGAAATGAGGAACTGATAGCTCATTCAGTAGTCAACAAAATAGCAAGAGAAGGATGTTCAACATGAGCATACATTTAAGACAGTTAGAATTTTGAAATAAGGAAAACACTTGTGTTTCAGAATTGTCCATAATTCTCTGACAGCTATGTATCAGAGCTTACCTAGTCTGTTTTGGTTTCTTTATGGTAAATAAATGAGGAAATGATTTCCATAGGCTGAGTTATTTGTAATCAGAGCCAATTAAATATTCATAATCATCTCACTAACTTTTAGAAGGCAAGACTAATCTAACTTACATGATGGATGGGGGTTTGGAGTACTTAGATTCTTGTTCAAAACATATTTAGTAATCTGATGTATATGAGGTAGAATATCATACTAATTTAGTTTGCATTTCTCATTATTTATTTGGAGCATTTTTCAAATCTTTATTGATAAATTTATTTCTTGAAAACAACCTGTTCATAACTTTTGATATGTAATGCATTGGAAATGATTTGCCTTTTCATATATTTGACATTAAAACTTTATCAAGAAAGTAATTACAGAAATTTTTCCAATCAATGAAAACTTCATGGATATGGTTTGCAATTTTGTAAAATCAAAATTGTCCACTTTGATTCTCCCCCTCTATTATTTCATCAAATTGATTCCTTTTCCATGGTTGTAAAATATCTCTTTCCCAGGTCTTCCATTTTATATGTTATACATCTAAGTCAGTTAATCATTTGTAGTTTATCACATATATTGTACGTGCAGTTGATTTTGAGATATCTTCCCCACATTGTTTTTGGTTTTCCCAATAGTTTTGTAAAATATTGAGTCCTAATGACAGTAGTTGGGAACTTTGATTTATTTAACAGCATGTCATTACATTCATTTGCTTTTGTGATATTGCTTCTTTAACTTATTCTGCTAATAAATTTTTCTGTTTCAACCAGTTCCAAATTTTTTTGATAATTACTGTTTTGTATCTCTAGTGGTGCTAAATTCCTTCCATTCCATCTCTTTTTTTTTTGACATTTTTTCTTGACACTTATGACCATTTGTTCCCTCAAAGATATTTTGTTATTTTATCTAGCAATTTAAGTGACATGGCACTGAATAGATAAATTACTTTCATTAGGATGGTCATTTTATACTACTGACATGAAGTGATATGACCATTTCATTGCAATGATCAGTTTTTCCTAAAAACAATAAGCTATTGTTGTGATTTTATTGATCACTTCCTGCCTTGACTTAGCTCCCTGGAAACCTAAAGGCATAAAAAGTTTTAATCATGTGGAGCTGGGCTTTTCACATTTAGTGAATTTCTAAAACCCCAAAAGTCATTATACCCTTCTCTGCTGACCAAATGTGTTTCCATACAGAGACAAAGTGAAGAGTTAGTCCAAAGAAACTAAGTTCATCTATATACTTGTAAATCCTTGCTATGTTAAGATCAAGAGACCTGACTTTTATTAACTGCATGGTGACTTTTGAGTATCATATTTTACCATAACAATAAATCTGAATTGCCTGAGTGTTATTATTAGACTTGCCTCTCTAATACTTGAGCAACTAATATTTTTCCAATGATGTGATCTATTTCCATAAATGATACTTTTAAATTGCATTCATATAGTTCCTGCATATGTTTGGGTAGATAGACATAACAATATCTTTTTTTAATTCTATGGGTACTTTGAAGGGCATTTCTTTCAGTATCTCCATATGGGTATTTTTCCCAATTCTTATGCAGTATAAATGATGATTTAGGGTAGATTTATTTTATTTCCTGCTAGCATGCCTAAATTATTATAACAATTCTTTATTGTATTTATGATTAATTCCTGAATTATTATTGTGTAGTTACATGGCTTTTAATGCACTATTGGATGGGTATAATGAACCCCTGTGGATCCTACTCTCAACTAACTGGTGTTCTACTACAGATTTTGAATTTTTCTGGTGTCATGCTTACAGTATAGTAAATTTGCAGGTCTCCCTGTACCTTTAGGAGTAGAGTACTACATTTATTTTTATTTTATTATTTTTTTTCAATTTTAAAACATTTTTATTTTTATTTTATTTTATTTTATTTTTTATTAATTTTATAATTATAACATTTTTGACAGTACATATGCATAGGTAATTTTTTACAACATTATCCCTTGTATTCCCTTATGTTCCGAATTTCCCCCTTCTTCCCTCCTCCCCCTCCCCTAGATGGCAGGCATTCCCATACATATTAAATATGTTATAGTATATCCTAGATACAATATATATGTGCAGAACCAAATTTTGTTGTTGTTGTTGTTGCAAAGGAAGAATTAGATCGGAAGGTAAAAATAACCTGGGAAGAAAAACAAAAAATGCAAACAGTTTACACTCATTTCCCAGTGTTCCTTCTCTGGGTGAAGCTGATTCTGTCCATCATTGATCAATTGGAACTGGATTAGATCTTCTCTATGTTGAAGATATCCACTTCCCTCAGAATACATGCTCATACAGTATTGTTGTTGAAGTTTATAATGATCTCCTAGTTCTGCTCATTTCACTCAGCATCAGTTGATGTAAGTCTCTCCAAGCCTCTCTATATTTATCCTGCTGGTCATTTCTTACAGAAAAGTAATATTATATAACATTCATATTCCATAATTTACCCAATCATTCTCCAATTGATGGACATCCATTCACCTTCCAGTTTCTAGCCACTACAAAAAGGGCTGCCACAAACATTTTGGCACATACAAGTCCCTTTCCACTCTTTAGTATTTCTTTGTGATATACTCCCAATAACAGCAATGCTGGGTCAAAGAGTATGCACAGTTTGACAACTTTTTGGGCATAGTTCCAAATTGCTCTCCAGAATGTTGGATTCTTTCACAACTCCACCAACAGTGCATCAGTGTCCCAGTTTTTTCACATCCCCTCCAACATTCATCATTATTTGTTCCTGTCATCTTAGCAAATCTGACAGGTGTGTAGTGGTATCTCAGAGTTGTCTTAATTTGCATTTCTCTGATAAGTAGTGATTTGGGACACTCTTTCATATGAGTGGAAATAGTTTCAATTTCATCATCTGAAAATTGTCTGTTCATATCCTTTGACCATTTATCAATTGGAGAATGGCTTGATTTCTTATAAATTAAAGTCAATTCTCTGTATATTTTGGAGGTGAGGCCTTTATCAGAACCTTTAACTGTAAAAATGTTTTCCCAATTTGTTACTTCCCTTCTAATCTTGTTTGCATTAGTTTTGTTTATACAAAAGCTTTTTAATTTGATGTAATCAAAATTTTCTATTTTGTGATCAATAATAATCTCTAGTTCTCCTTTGGACACAAATTCCTTCCTCCTCCACAAGTCTGAGAAGTAAACTATCCTATGTTCCTCTAATTTATTTATGATCTCTTTTTATGCCTAAATCTTAGACCCATTTTGATCTTATCTTAGTATGTGGTGTTAAATGTGGGTGAGTACTACATTTTAATGTCCATTAGGGGAAGTTTAGTTAAATGTATGCACTTTATAAACTTTGCAGAATGCCTAGATCACACAGTGTGTTTACTGCCATATATATTGGTAATTTTATGACTCATGATACAGTAACCAAGGTCTTTCATATTGTAATTTCTTTGGAGAAATTTAGTCCTTCTTCTCCTATTCCTGGATGCAGTTTTAGAGTAATATGGGTGCCTTATTGACATAGGAGTTTGTAAATGAAGTATTCTGGACTGTATATTTCTTATCACAAAGCACTATGGGCTCCATATGTATTTGTACTGGAGGACTAAGCTTAGTCTTTGATCCAGTCTTCCAGGATGGATCCCTTCTATTTTGTCCACAGACTTCAGTTTCTTTATTCTTTCTTTCTTTCTTTTTTTTTTCTATGCAAACATGGGATAAAAGATGATGCTTTAATTCTATTTTGGATTTCTTATACATTATTTTAAAAAATTTAAACTTTTGCTGGAGTTTGGATTCTTGGACAGTTACAGGTTGTATGCCCTGAAAAACTCACTTTTCCTCTGTCTGCCTCACTTTCCTTACCTCTAAAAAGGGGGAAATTAATAGCTCCTATCTTCTAGGATTATTGTGAGTAAAGAAAATGAGATAATGTTTCTGAAGTACTATACAAATTCTAATTTATTCAACTTTCATTCACTCTACAATCTTAATAAGAATTAATTCT
Source organism: Sminthopsis crassicaudata (assembly GCF_048593235.1). Lineage (NCBI taxonomy): Eukaryota > Metazoa > Chordata > Mammalia > Dasyuromorphia > Dasyuridae > Sminthopsis > Sminthopsis crassicaudata. Next base: position 535,527,754 of record NC_133617.1, read on the forward strand.
TCTACAATATTTTTATCACAATTTCTATGAATTAAAATCTCAATAAACATTTTCCCCACTCTCTAAAGAAGACTGGCACAATGGCTTAATGTTGTGAAAAACTACCTAATAATTAGAGCTTTCCCAAAATGGAATAGGTCATCACAAGTGATGATAGATTCTCCCTACACATGTGTTTTGAATGAGAAGTTAGATGATCAGGCATATATAATTTCTTGTTTGGATAAGTTGGTTGCTGAACTCTACAGATCCTGTGATAACATTACAGCATTCTTTGTCATAAAAGGTTTCAGGAATACAAAATCATGTAGTGGAGATTCATGTTGCTTCAGGGACAGGAATTTAAAATGATGACAGCTAGTTTGTTTGTTTCTTTTAATTTGCAATTTGCATTCTGGTATGTTTTCCTACAAGTTGTTTTAATATTACTAATATGAAAATTAATTATATTGTATTATGTAACATATTATATGCTATATTATTATGCTATATATTATATATGTTATATATTATAATATAACATGTTACTTGTTATATATTAGTTATATAAAATAAAAATAAGATTATTGAGAAAAAAGTTAGTTATAATATTACAATAGTATGAGAAGCAGCTAAGTCACAGTGATAGGGGGCCTGAATTGAATAAGTGATCTTATTTGGATTCTTACCTTGAATTTAATAAACTCAAGTCACTTCACATCTCTCTGCCTAAGTTTATTTGAAAATAGGGTAATAATAGCAACTATCTCCTAAATTCTTATGAGGATCAACTTATATAATATGTAATAGTATTTGCAAAAACTTACTAAACAAATATTTATTGATGATTAGCCACATTTCAAGGAATTTCTGAATGTAAGAATTGAAAGATTTCAGTTAAAAGATAGTTCTAGACATGCCTGAAAAAAGGCTTTGAAAAACATACCTGATGAGTAGCTATCTGACTTTATTAAAAAAGATTTTCAGTCAACGGGACCCACCACTTCTATACCTGCATAGGCCTTCCATTGAGTGACCTCATGGTAGGACACTTTTCCCTAACATTAGACCTATATTTGCCTCCTGGAAGCTTCAAACTGTTGGTCCTGGTTACATCCTCTGAGATTAAACCCAGCAAATCTAAGTTTTCCAAATGACAATACTTGAAATACTTGAAGTTACCTGTTAAATCCCCTCTGAGTCTTATTGTGCCGAGAAGTAACAATTTAAAACATTTAAATACAGAATCATGAAATCAAAGATCTAGAGCAAGAAAGTATCTCAGAAACATTTTTTCTCTATTCTCTTTATTTTATAATTGAGAAACTAACGTTCAGAATTATTAAGTGACTAGCCCTAAGTCACACAAGAAATTATTACTAGAGGCAGGATTTAAGCATCATTATGATATGAATTTGAAGTTCTTTGTCTTACTGTGGACTCTTTTCAATTCAGTGCTCTTCCTAAAATGTGTTGCACAAATTGAATATGGTACTCAGGAAATGGTCTGACCAAATCTTATTGACAAAATATATATTTAGAACCTATTAAATAATGCTTAATAATAAACAATGACTTATTAAAAGTAATGAAAATTTTTATTTTATTATGTCTTGCAAATACATTTTAAGACTAGGAAAAATAATCTCTTTTCCCTAGTAATTGGTCTCTCATGTCAATGGTTATTTTTTTACATAATATTTAAGCTTTTTGAGGAGTATATTTGTACATTGTACTCCTCAAATATAAATGTACATTGACATCCTTCCATTTCAATTTATATCACTTTCCTTTAAGGAAAAAAGAACATGGAAATGGTACAATTAATTCCATGCCTGAATAGCTAAAAGGGATTTTATGTTTTAGGGTCTCTGGGGCTTTTCAGGTCTGCAGATTATATGTAACAATTATAGTTAGCACTGTAGTAGTACTCTCATTATCTGAGTAGATTCTATCATCCATAATTGACAGAAAATTTTTAATTCCAGACATTCTTAAATGCTGTCTGGAACACTGCATTAAGTAAAGGAGAAGCTATACAGTGGGTCACATCACTTGTAGCAGATTAAAGAAAGCGTAATGTTAGAGAATCTCAGGGTAATTCCTAGTTATAAGAAATGAAGGTGGGAAGCTCTTAGAGGAAGATTTGAAATGACTGTGTAGTGTTAAACTGGCATGTGAGTAAAGAATTTAACTGATGAGATTGACAGCATGGAGCTGCTAAAACTAACCACACATTTTTTCCATCCAGGTATTAGTCATCAATGTCACTTTATAGGCAAAAGCATCTTACAGTCAAAAAGCAGATCAGGGAATAGAAAAATGAAGATATTAGAACAAAACTTTTATCAAAGCTTCCTTTTGGGATTCTTAACAATCTGAGAACAAAAATACATAAAGCCTTCCCCCTATCCCTTCCTGCAAAGGGAATAGATTGCAGAAAAATAGATAGGCATGGCTTCTCATTGCAGTTAAGTTTAATTAGCATCTTTTATTTGAAAATTTATGGTGGTTCTAACAGTGGAGATATTCCCCAAAGAGGCGATTCAATAAAGAAAAGGTTTTTGTATATGTTATCATATTAGCTTACCACTAAGGAATATATATAATATATATGCAGTATCCATGGAAGCATGAGCAAACTTAAACTGAGGTAGACTCTAAGAAGATATGCAGGACTGCAACAATGTAAATAAAAAGAACCAAAATAAAAATTAACTGAATGTTTATCAAAGTAAAAAAACTTAACTCTGAAAAAGAAGCATTGAAAAAATATACCTTCTTCACATCTTTGGAGAGGTGGAATGCTGCAGGTGAAGACTATCAATATATTTGGAAAATTTTATAAAGGTGCCAATTGGTTTCCCTGGCCTGATTTTTTTTTTTCTTAATTATTTTTAAAGTTTTTTTTTTTTTTTAATTACATGGGATCCTCATTAGAGAAGGAATATACTCAGAAATAAAGGTTGTTAGATTAAAAAAATAATGATGTCTGTTCCACTAAAGGTCACCTGATACATTATAGATATGATTTAGAAAATAAATGAACCATTGCAATTTGTCAAGACTAGAAATAATATTGAAACATTTTGAATGAGATCAATCACAATTAACTCTTCTTTCTCAGTGCATAAGCTATTGTGTTTCTTTCAGCAAATTTTTGTACATGGAGAAGCATGTTAGAGGAACATACAAGGCAGCAAAACATAGAAATACACAAATGCCATATTACAGAAGTATAATAAACCCCTATGGCATACTGTTCCATTATGAAACCTCTCATTTGGTTAACTTTTTCTCCTTTCCAAAATAACTAGGGCCTGCAATAGTAATAGAGTTGGCAAGTTAACAACCACTAATCCAGATGTTTTGATTCCCCTTGGAGTTAGTAAAAGGTTAGGGGGCTACTCTGGCTAATGTCTACAACTGATTTTTTTTTCTCACACCCCTGCTCCAGCTCAGATGTTTAACTTCATCCTCATATCATTTGTCGCTAGGTATTACTGGCAAAGAAGAGAGATTATTTAAGGACAAAAGATCCTGCCTTCTTTCATGTAATATTAATCAATGGAGTTAGCTTATTGAGTATGATATTAACTACAAGTAACTATAAATGTTTAAGGTCAAAGTCATTTGATAATGTATTTTGAAAAAAAAAAAACCTGGACTGATGTGCAATTGAGTGTGAAAGGTTATCCCGTTCAGTTCCATTTCTTCTGGCTATGACTCATTCTCTTGTATTAAATTGTAATAGTACTTCATAAAATAAAGACATTTTATCAAGATCAGAAACTTGTTAAATTAAATATGAACTGTCATGTTCTGCCTGGAACTCAAACCCACAGCTTCTATCTTAGGAGAATATTACTTTTCCCATCAGCTCATTTGATAAGTACTATTGGCTTGATTCTAAATAGAGTCTGATTTACTGAGTCAGAGAGAGAGAGAGAGAGAGAGAGAGAGAGAGAGAGAGAGAGAGAGAGAGAGAGATGGACAGACAGACAGATAGACAAATAGAATCAGAGAATGACAGAGACATAAACAGAAACACAGAGGCAGAGAGACAGACAGAACCAGAGACAGACATATGGAGGCAGAGACAAAAAGAAAGGGAAACAGAGGAACAGAAATTCAGAGAGAGTCAGAGACAGAAATAGACATACAAAGACAGAGAACAGAAACTGATAGAGATAGAGACAGAGAGACAGACAAAAAAGGAGAAATGGTAATGAATGAAGTTGAAAACAGATTTCTGGGTGTGAACCACCTGGACAAATTAAGCTAAGCATTTTAGTAGAGCTTAATGAAATTCTATGTCTGCAGCTTCATTATCCCACAGAAATAAATCCAAGGTCCAGCTTATTATTTTAAGTAATTTTAGATTAAAGCTAAAAAAGAGAAGCTTGGATCCTTTTCCCCATGAGGTAACTAATTTTGTTAGGGCCACAGACTAGCATTTTAATAGCATCAGTACTTAACACAGTGCATATTTCATAGTAAGCATTTAATAATAAAAAATATGTATTGACTTACTATCAAGTAGATTCTATATTAGGAAGTTTTTTCCAAAGATTGCTTATTGGTATCTCCCCTGCCAGTATCCTGATTGTATCTATAGCTCCTGTAAGGAACATTCCAATAACTTTCCTCCCTTAGTTTATTCTACAATTCTGGATCTGTCTTCTATCCCAAAAAACAAACAAACAAAATACCCACAACTGTTGAACATATCCTACAGGTTATGATGAATTGTGTTTTTATCCTAGAATCATTGACTTTATTTATTTGTTTTTTGATGACTTTCAAGTATCCGCTGTTATTATTTCATTAGCCTCTAAGTGAGTGACCTCCAGGAAAAAAAAAAATCCTACACTAAGATCCCTAGAGCCTGGCACCATTATCATTCAGTTTGCCAGCTCATTCAATAACATTGCAATAGTTCAATAAAGCAGTTCTGTGCAGCTTTAATCAATATCATACTCCAAGTCCAATATCTTATATCTAGCCCATAATTATAAAAGGCTTATTCTACTAATATTCCTTTGGTTGAAGGAAAGATTTTATATTCTCCAAGGTATTGTGGAATCTATGACACCTCTGTTGAAATGTCCAAACATATTTAGAAAAACAAAACAAAACAAAACAAAACAAAACAAAACAAAACAAAACAAAACAAAACAAACAAAAGAAAAAACTTAAACTTTTTATTAGAATCTCTGGGGTTTTCTAAGTATACCCTTAGATCATCTGCAAAGAGTGACAGTTTCATTTCCTCAGTACCTATTCTTATTCCTTTAATCTCTTTCTTGACTCTTATTGCCAAGGCTATCATTTCTAATACAATATTGAATAGTAATGGTGATAGTGCATAACCTTGTTTCACTCCTGATCTTACTGGGAAAGGTTCCAGTTTATTTCCATTACATATTATGCTTACTGACAGTCTTAAATATATGCTCCTTTTTATTTTAAGGAATAGTCCATTTATTCCTATACTCTCAAATGTTTTTAGTAGGAATGGATGCTGTAGTTATCAAATGCTTTTTCTGCATCTATTGAGATGATCATATGGTTCTTATTAATTTGATTATTAATATGGTCAATTATACTAATAGTTTTCCTAATATTAAACCAACCCTGTATTCCTGGTATAAATCCTATTTCATCTTAGTGTATTATCCTAGGGATGATTTTCTGAAGTCTATTTGCTAATATCTTATTTAAGATTTTAGCATCAATATTCATTAGGGAAATTGGTCTATAGTTTTCTTTCTCAGTTTTTGATCGACCTGGTCTAGGTATCAGTACCATGTCTGTGTCATTAAAGGAGTTTGGCAGGACTCCGTGATCCCCTATTTTTTCAAATAGTTTATATAACATTGGGGCTAGTTGTTCTTTAAACATTTGATAGAATTCACATGTAAATCCATCAGGTCCTGGGGATTTTTTCCTGGGGAGTTGATTAATAGCTTCTTCTATTTCTTTTTCTGAAATGGGACTATTTAAGCTGTTTAACTCCTCCTCTGTTAAACTAGGAAGCCTATATTTTTGGATGTAGTCATCCATTTCACTTAAGTTATCGAATTTATTGGCATAAAGGAACTCCTTATTATATCTCTAATTTTGTCTTCATTGGTGGAAAGATCCCCCTTTTTACTTTTAAGACCAACAATTTGATTTTCCCCTTTCCTTTTTATGATAAGATTTACCAAATTTTTATCTATTTTATTGGCTTTTTCATAAAACCAACTCTTAGTTTGATTTATTAATTCAATATTTTTTTTTTTTTTTACTTTCAATATTATTGATTTCTCCTTTTAATTTTGGAATTTCAAATTTAGTTTTTGGTTGGGGGTTTGTAATTTGGTCTTTTTCTACCTTTTAAAGTTGCAGGTCCAATTCATTAATCTTCTCTTTCTCTATTTTTTCCTTAGTTTGGTAGTTCTGCAGCTTAGCCACTATGTTCTGTAGAGTTGTTTTTTTAGGTCCTTTTTCAGAAGGTGTTTGATGAATTCTTTCAACACCTATTTTCCCTTCTGTTTCTATTATCTCTGGACAGTTCTCTTTGATGATTTCCTGTAAAGTAGAATCTAGGCTCTTTTTTTGATCATAGTTTTCAGGAAGTCCAATGATCCTCAGATTATCTATCCTAGATCTATTTTCCAGGTCTATAGATTTTCCCAGTAAGTATTTGATGTTATTGTCCAGCTTTTCATTTTTTTTTTTTGTTTGTTTTGTTTGACTGATTGTTGGTTTTTCAATGAATCATTTATTTCTATTTGTTCAATCCTGATTTTTTTTTAATAATTTTTTATTTTATTTTATAATTATAACTTTTTGGGCATAATTCCAGATTGCTCTCCAGAATGGTTGGATTCTTTCACAACTCCACCAACAATGCATCAGTGTCCCAGTTTTCCCACAGCCCCTCCAACATTCATCGTTATTTGTTCCTGTCATCTTAGCCAATCTGACAGGTGTGTAATGATACCTCAGAGTTGTCTTAATTTGCATTTCTCTGATCAATAGTGATTTGGAACACTCTTTCATATGAGTGGAAATAGTTTTAATTTCATCATCTGAAAATTGTCTGTTCATATCCTTTGACCATTTATCAATTGGAGAATGGCTTGATTTCTTATAAATTAAAGTCAATTCTCTGTATATTTTGGAGATGAGGCCTTTATCAGAACCTTTAACTGTCAAAATTTTTTCCCAATTTGTTACTTCCCTTCTAATCTTGTTTGCATTAGTTTTGTTTGTGCAGAAACTTTTTAATTTGGTGTAATCAAAATGTTCTATTTTGTGATCAATAATGGTCTCTAGTTCTCCCTTGGACACAAACTCCTTCCTCCTCCACAAGTCTGAGAGGTAAACCATCCCATGTTCCTCCAATTTTTTTTATGATTTCGTTCTTTATGCCTAAATCTTGGACCCATTTTGATCTAATCTTAGTATGTGGTATTAAATGTGGGTCCATGCCTAGTTTCTGCCATACTAATTTCCAGTTTTCCCAGCAGTTTTTGTCAAATAATGAATTCTTATCCCAAAATTTGGGATCTTTGGGTTTGTCAAAGATTAGATTGCTATTTTTATTCACTATCTTGTCCTGTGAACCTAACCTATGCCACTGATCAACTAATCTATTTCTTAGCCAATACCAAATGGTTTTGGTGACTGTTGCTTTATAATATAGCTTTAAATCAGGTACACTTAGACCACCGTCCTCTGACTTTTTTTTCATTAGTTCCCTTGCAATTCTTGACCTTTTATTCTTCCATATGAATTTTGTTGTTATTTTTTCTAGGTCATTAAAATAGTTTCTTGGGAGTCTGATTGGTATAGCACTAAATAAATAGATTAGTTTGGGGAGTATTGTCATCTTTATTATATTCGCTCGGCCTATCCAAGAACATTGAATGTCTTTCCAATTATTTAAATCTGACTTTATTTTTGTGGCAAGTGTTTTGTAATTTTGCTCATATAATTCCTGACTCTCCTTTGGTAGATATATTCCCAAATATTTGATACTATCGACTGTTATTTTGAATGGAATTTCTCTTTGTATCTCTTGCTGTTGGGTTGTGTTGGTAATGTATAAAAATCCTGAGGATTTATGTGGATTTATTTGGTATCCTGTGACTTTGCTAAAATTCTGAATTATTTCTAATAGCTTTTTAGCAGAGTCTTTGGGGTTCTCTAAGTATACCATCATGTCATCTGCGAAAAGTGACAATCTGATTTCGTCATTTCCTACTCTAATTCCTTGGATCTCTTTCTCGGCTCTTATTGCCATGGCTAGAGTTTCTAGTACTATATTGAATAGTAATGGTGATAGTGGGCAACCTTGTTTCACTCCTGATCTTACAGGGAAAGGTTCTAGTTTATCCCCATTACATATGATGTTTACTGAAGGTTTTAAATATATGCTCCTTATTATTTTAAGGAATAGTCCATTTATTCCTATACTCTCAAGCGTTTTTAGTAGGAATGGTCAATCCTGATTTTTAATGAGTTATTTTCTTCACTCACATTTTTTAGTTCTTTTTGTATATGTCCAATTGAATTTTTAAATGAATTGTTTTGCTCAGGTGAAATTTTTTTTCATTTCACTAATTTTTTTTTTTTTTTTTTTTTTTTTTTTTTAGCGATGTATTTTCTTTTTCCAAATCAGAAATCTTACTTTCTTGGGAATTTTTTAACCTTTTCCAATTCACAAATTTTGTTTCCCTGAACCTCTGTTTATTCTTCATTTTTTCCAACTCAAATTTCAGGACATTGTTATTCTCTATCATAGCTTCTCTTTCCTTTCCCCATTTTTCTTCAAATTCTCTTAACTTTTTAATAGTCTCTTCTAGCAGAGAGTTATGTGATGGGGGGCAGGTATCATTCTCCTTTAGGGTGTTATCTGGAGACTGTCTGATGTTAGCCTCCTCGGGGTTGGATACCCATTCTTTCTTTTTATAGAAGGCGTCAATTATTCTCTTCAGTTTCTTACTCATTATTAACACTCCTGCCCTTGGGTAGGAAATTTTCCAGCTTCCTCCCAGATTGGGGATAGGATACAGCAATTCTGTGACTGGGCTAAGAGAGAGCTCTGAAAGAGAGTTCCCCAACCCCCCCCCCCCCCCAAATGACTCAGAGGTAGTTAGCATGGCTGGGTTGCAAGGCTTGTCTAGTGAGGAATCCCGCTGTATTGCCTAGCAAGTGCCCTGATGTTTTAGGCTGAACAGTGAAATCATCACAAACGCCAGCCAAAGCCTCCTGTGGGGCCATGGATATCAGCAGCTGATGCCAAAAGCCCCTGCGCTCAAACCGGAAGTATCTGCCTAATTAGCACAGTCCCTGCTGTGAAGGTTCTGCTGCTATGGGAGTTCTGCTGCTGCTATAGTTTCACTACTGCTAGAATTCCACTGCCTCATGCTGAGCCCTGCACTATGTAGATTAGAGGCTGCCCCAGGCTGCATCCCCTGCTGTTCAGGTTCTTGATTGCCCTAAGGAAAAGCCCTGGACAGCAATAAGTGGCTGCACAGTTGTGCCGAGATTGGTGTTAGGTCACTTCTGGATTGGTGTGATTATATTTTCTTGCTTTTTACTTTAAAGTGGCTTTGATTTCTCTTCTTACCTGCTGTTTTATGAGCAGTGTAGAGTTAACAGCCAATGCCAGATTTCTCTATCTCAGTGGCTTATCTAATCCCAGAGTTCTCCCCAGCCCATTTGGCACAGTGTGCTAGTACCTAGTCCAACCTTGTCTGTGCTGGTCTTTTTTTTTCCTTTCCCTCAGAACCCCCCTTTTCTGTTGAAATTCAAGATTCTCTTAGGCTGGTAAGCTGTGCTTCTAATCCTTGTGGTTTTTATCAGTCCAGCGTTATTTTTGAGGCTGATTTAACTAGTTGGTATTGAGGGAAGAAGGATGGTTAGAAATTTGTGTGTGTCTTCTCTGCTATCTTGACTCCACCCCCTACAATGAAAGTTTTAGAAGAAAATGTAAAACTTATATCTAATTCTATGAAAAAGTTATAAATCTATCCATTAGAGAAATGAAAATTAAAATATCCCTGAATGCCTTCTCATAACCAGCAGATTGACTAACATGACAGAAAAGGAAAAATGATAAATGCTGATAAGGATGTAGAAAAAAGGACACTTATATACTGTTGGTATAATTATGAGTTGGTATAATTATAAACACTACTTTGAAATTATGTCCAAAGGGTTATAAAACTGTGTATACATTTTTGTAGTTGGCTAAAACTCTAAAAAAGGTGTGCTTGAATCATACAAGAGAGCACTTAATGCTAATTACCTATCTGATATAAGATAATGGCTCTATTAGCCTATATGTAGATGATGACTCTCCTCTTGATTGGCACCTACCGAATGGGTGGTAGTGAGATAATCATAGGAAGGTTTGGAGGGTTGTAGAAGAGAAGTAAGAGGCACTTGGTGGCAGCACAAGGAGGAGAGGCTGGAGACTCTTGACTCCAGAACCCAAGATACATCTTTGGCAAGCTGCGTAGAAGCTTGCTTGCCTCCTTCACTTCTCCCCCTATCCTGAGACCCTTCAGGAAGCTAGTCCAGACATTATACCCTTTAACCTCAAAATAGCACAACTTCTTATGTATTCTAAAATGATCTATATTCTATAAAATTGAAAATGATCTATATACACAAAAAGTTACAACAGTTTTTTTTTTTGTTGTTGTTGTTTGTTTTTGTTTTGTTTGTTTTTGTGATGGCAAATAATTGGGGATTGTTGGAATTCCCATAAATTGGGGAACAACCAAACAAGTTGCAGCATATGGTTGTAATGAATGATTTTGTGCTATATGAACCATTTAAAAGTATTGTGGAGACCTATATAAAATGATACAAAATGAATTAAGCATAAACAGGAGAACACTGTGCACAGTAACAGCAATATTGTAACAATACTTAATAGTAAAAATGTTATCCGTTCTTATTAAAATCATGATTAAGATAGTCCTGAGGAACTTATGTTGTAAAATATTATGTTCTTCCAAAGGGAAAACTAATGAACTCTGAGTTCAGATAGAAGTATTTTTTAACTTTAGATTTCTTGGGGGTTTTTTCAACACAACTAATATTTAATTTTTTTCATGATTTCATATGTACCAATATTATAATATTGTTTTTTTTCTCAATGGGTAGAGCAAGGATAGGAAGGAAATAGAGAATTCAAAATGTTAAAAAATGAATAAGTTTATTTAAAACAGCAAATTTTTATTGGTTAAAATGTATCAACAAAAGAGGTTAGGTAAGAAACAGAAGCATAAAAAATGTCTATTTAAAAAAAATCAAAAAATCAAAGGACATAAATTACTTCAGGAAGACACCCTTTTTTTTTTTTTTGACAAGACTTGCTTATAAGATCGGAAACAATTTCTGTAAAAATTAAGTCAAAGTTAAAGCTGCTGACATATGGATATGAAAATTAATTGTAAATTTCATATCATTTTAATTGTAGAAGAAATAGGTTAACCTTCACAAGTATGGCTAGGGGTGAGAATTCTTTTTTTTTTTTTTTTTTTTTTTTTTTTTTTTAAACTTAGCCAAGTTTCTTTCTTTCTTTTTTTAATTTTATTTATATTTTTTGACAGTATATATGCATGAGTAATTTTTATAACATTATACCTTGTATTCATTTTTCCAAATTATCCCCTCCCTCCCTCTACTCTCTCCCCTTCATGACAGGCAATCCCATACATTTTACATGTGTTACAATACAACCTAGATACAATATATGTGTGTAAATACCATTTTCTTGTTGCACATTAGGTATTAGATTCCGAAGGTATAAGTAACCTGGGTAGATAGATAGTAGTGCTAATAATTTACATTCACTTCCCAGTGTTTCTTCTCTGGGTGTAGTTGTTTCTGTCCATCATTGATCACCTGGAAGTGAGTTAGATCTTCTTTATGTTGAAGATATCAACTTCCATCAGAATACATCTTCATACAACATTGAAGTATACAGCGATCTTCTGGTTCTGCTCATTTCACTCAGCATCAGTTGATGCAAGTCTCTCCAAGCCTCTCTGTATTCCTCCTGCTGGTCATTTCTTACAGAGCAATTATATTCCATAACCTTCATATACCATAATTTACCCAACCATTCTCCAATTGATGGACATCCATTCATCTTCCAGTTTCTAGCCATTATGAAAAGAGCTGCCACAAACATTTTGGCACATACAGGTCCCTTTCCCCTCCTCAGTATTTCTTTGTGATATAAGCCCAATAGTAGCAATGCTGGATTAAAGGGTATGCACAGTTTGATAACTTTGGGGACATACTTCCAAATTGCTCTCCAGAATGGCCGGATTCTTTCACAACTCCACCAGCAATGTATTAGTATCCCATTTTTCCCACATCCCCTCCAACATTCATCATCATTTGTTCCTGTCATCTGAGCCACCCTGACAGGTATGTATTGGTATCTCAAAGTTGTCTTAATTTGCATTTCTCTGATCAGTAGTGATTTGGAACACTTTCATATGAGTGGAAATAGTTTCAATTTCATCATCTGAGAATTGTCTGTTCATATCCTTTGACCATTTATCAATTGGAGAATGGTTTGCTTTCTTATAAATTAGGGTCAGTTCTCTATATATTTTGGAAATGATACCTTTATCAGTACCTTTAACTTTAAAATATTTTCCCAATTTGTTACTTCCCTTCTAATCTTGTTTGCATTAGTATTGTTTGTACAGAAACTTTTTAGTTTGATGTAATCAAAATCTTCTATTTTGTGATCAATAATGATCTCTTGTTCTTGTTTGGTCATAAATTCCTTCCTCCTCCACAGGTCTGAGAGGTAGACTATTCTCTGTTCCTCTAATCTATTTATGATCTCAATCTTTATGCCTAAATCATGGACCCATTTTGATCTTATCTTGGTATATGGTGTTAAGTGTGGATCCATATTTAATTTCTGCTATACTAATTTCTAGTTTTCCCAACAGTTTTTTCCAAATAATGAATTTTTATCCCTAATGTTGGTATCTTTGGGTTTGTCAAAGACTAGATTGCTATAGATGTACCCTTTTTTATCCTTTGTATCTAATCTGTTCCACTGATCGACCATTGGTTTTGGTGACTGCTGCTATATAATATAGCTTTAGATTAGGTAGGTACACCTAGACCACCTTCATCTGACTTTTTTTTTTCATTAGTTCCCTTGAAATTCTCAATCTTTTATTCTTCCATATGAATTTTGTTGTTGTTTTTTTTTTTTTTTCTAGGTCATTAAAATAGTTTCTTGAGAGTCTGATTGGTAAGCACTAAATAAATAGATTAGTTTGGGGAGTATTGTCATCTTTATTATATTCGCTCAGCCTATCCAAGAGCACTGAATGTCTTTCCAATTATTTAAATCTGACTTTATTTTTGTGGCCAATGTTTTGTAATTTTTCTCATATAATTCCTTACTATTCTTTGGTAGATGGATTCCCAAATATTTTATACGCTCAACACTTGTTTGGAATGGAATTTCTCTTTGTATCTCTTGTGTTGCATTTTGTTGGTGATATATAAAAATGCTGAGGATTTATGTGGATTTATTTTGTATCCTGCTACTTTGCTAAAATTCTGAATTATTTCTAATAGCTTTTTAGCAGAGCCTTTGGGGTTCTCTAAATATACCATAATGTCATCTGCAAAGAGTGATAGTTTGATTTCCTCATTTCCTATTCTAATTCTTTGAATCTCTTTCTCGGCTTTTAATGCCGAGGCTAGCGTTTCTAGTACTATATTTAATAGTAATGGTGATAGTGGGCAACCTTGTTTCACTCCTGATCTTACTGGGAAAGGTAACACATAACTTCTGTTATTTTCTGTTAATATTCTTTTGTCAGTCAAAAGCTCATAAAATTATTTGAGTAAAGGAAAATGATCATGATAATATTTTGTTTAAAATGAGAGAAGGTGAATTTTTTATTGCAGAACTTTCTAAAATATATGACAAAAGTAGGAACAATAGTTCATCTAATTAATTTGTGTATATATAATAGATAGATGTAAAAAATATAATACCACAAGCTATGTATCTAAATCTTATCTTACACTTAGAATAAAATTCTAACTCAACATTTTTCTTATTTTAAATTCATCTATTTTATCCTGAGTCTAATTAATGAGAAATAATATAAAGTGATAACTTTTTTTTTCTTCCCAGTGGTACATAATGAAAGTGATAGAGAAAGAATTGCATAGTTCATCAGATGGTTCTTCCCAATGTATTTATTTTTTATAGTCAGATTCTATAGTTCAAATCAAAGTGATGCTGAAAAATTAAATATTATAGCAAAATAGTATGCAAAAATCGTATAGCAAATAAAGTCTATGAGCAAAACATGCCTTAGTAGATCTAGAATGGAATTTTTGTTTTAATTTTAAGGGATAATCTATTTTACATTCAGAGCCGTGGCTGGAAAAATCTTTTCATCTCCAGAACAAGATAATTTGCCCCAGATGTTGAATTTTTTAGAACACAGCAGAGATAACTAAATAATGTTCTCAAATTTAATCTTTTCTTTTATCTCAGTTTCACAATAATGAAGTCTTCTGGAGTCCTAACTGTAGTTTACAGCAGACACTTTTTATGTTTCTCCATTTTAATCTTTGTCAACCTGACAATGTTTAATTATTTTTCTGATAGAGGCTATTATTATTCCAACAAATCACAAATAGCTAAGAATACCAATGGTCTCATTATTAAAATCTTACAATTCACCCAGGCAGATTGTTGTTTTTCATCTTTTGTTCTTGAAGAACTTTTCCTTAGAAATGAATTGAATTTAAGTGAGGGTTGGCTATGTACCTCCTCACCTTCTCCCCTGGTATCATCTGGGTACAGTGGTGAGATCTAGAGCAGTATGGCCTTGGATAAAGTGGGAGCCACTGGCCTTTTTACACTAAGTTTTTTTTTTTTTTCCCAAGTCTCAGTTTCATTGTAAGTAACACGAATTCAGTAATTAAGACTAAGTAAAAAATGAGGCAGAGAATGTCCTCTTTTATCTAATCCATATACATACAAACACTCACACACACACACACACACACACACACACACACACACACACACACACACACACATCCATATATCCATATATAAATCTGGGAGGGAAGACTCTAGGGGTTTCTGGCCAAAACATAAACTATTGCTATTTACATTTTCTCAGAGTGATACATCCCATGGATTTAGGGTGGGACCTGTTGTTGGTCAATCTATGAGAATGCCCATGAAAATGATTGGATGGGGAAAATGATGAAGATGAAGCTAAAGCCAGGAAGCAAGATGATTATTTCCCTCTTTTCTTCCATTATATAAGCAAGTTTTCATTTATATATTTGAGTGGCCAAAATTTAAAACCTTTTCAAGATTGCATTCCTGACATTATTCATATTAATAAAAAAACATTTTAAACTAGGTTTTATAACAACATAATAGAAGAGTATTTTGAAGTTGCTCTAATTATCCCAAGCCTATAAACAAGTACAAATACAAAGGAAATCAGAGTGACTTTGAGTCATTATTGTACAAATTTTTCACTTTTTTTTCTGGAAATTAATAAGCTTTTCCCTAATATAAAAAATTCATACCAAAACAGATCTCTTTTGCATAATGCCTCAAAAAGAGAAAATATGTTTGCATTTTCCTATTTTTAAAAGCCATTTCAACTATTATTTTCTCTCTGTATATATTTATTCTCATATAACATGACTTCTAGGTTCTCTCCATTATTCCCAACTGCAATACTAAATTTGAATTTATACAAAACATTTCCATAAAATTCAAATTGTTAAAGAAAACATAGATCTCACACCCTAATACAAATAAAAACCCTCAAAAATTAAGTTTAAAAATAGATAGATAGACAAAGAAAAAGAAAATGCTTCAATCTGTATTCAGACACAATAAGTTTCTTCTCTGGGTATAGATAAGATTTTTCATCATATGTACTTCAGAGTCATCGTGGATGATTGTAATCCTGAGAATAGCAAAGTCATTTACAATTGGTCATCCAAGAAAATTGCTATTACTTTTTATACAGTACATTTCACTTTGCTTGAATTCAATCAGGATTTGCCAGTTGTTGTTTTATGTTTCAGAGAGCATCCTGCTCATCATTTACCATAGAACAATAATATCCCATCACAAATAGATATCACAGTTTATTGAGCCATTCCCCAATTGATGGGCATGCCCTAAATTTCCAATAATTTTGTTTTGAGAAGAGGATTGATATGAATATTTTTGTACATATAGGACATTTTCCTTTTATTTTTAATCATTTTTTGTTTTCATGCCTAGTAGTGGTGTTGTTAGTTAAAAGGCATGAATCTATAGCTCTTTGGGCACACATGATATTTTTTTTTTTTATCATTTATCAATTGGAGTATGACTCTTACTTTTTATAAATTTGACTCAATTTCCTGTATGTTTGTAAAGTAAGGTCTTATCAAAGAAACTTAGTTCAAAATTCTTTTTACAATTATTATTGCTAACTGTATTTCTCCCCGTTTTTCTCTCTTCTTTCACTCTGTACCTCTTCAAAAGTGTTTTGATACTAACTACTTCTTCCATGATATGCTCTCTTTTTTAAAATCAACCTTCCCCCTTCTAATCTTATTTCCGTTCTATTTAACTCCAAGGAAAGACAGATTTATATATTGAATATGATTGCTATTTTCTCTTTCAGCTATTTCTGATTAGAATAAGGTTCATTTACTCCATCTTTTCTCACTTTCTTCCCCTCCATTGTAAAATTTTTCTTGCCTCTTATTTATGGTAGATATTTTGCAACATTTTACTTCTCTCTTTCCCTTTCTCCCAGAACATTCCTCTTTCACCCTTTAATTTCATAATTAAAAAACTATATATATTATTCTTTCATATTTAACTCACACCAGTGCCTCCCTCTCTGTATATATATTCCTTCTAATGGCCATAATAATGAGAAAGCTCTAATGAGTTACATATATCATCTTTCCATGTAGGAGTGTAAACTGTTAAACCTCATTTACATCCCTTATGATAACACTTTCTGATTACCTCTTTGTGCTTCTCCAGAGTCTAGGATTTGAAAATCAAAATTTCCATTTATCTCTGATCTTTTCATCACAATGTTTGAAAATCCTCTATTTCAGCAAATGTCCACCTCAGTTTTGCGGGGTAGGTGATTTTTGGTCCATTGCTCTCTGGAATATCATATTCCAGGGCCTCCAGTCCTTTAATGGACAAGCTGCTAAATCTTGTGTTGTCCTTCCTGTGTTCCTACTAGAATTGTTTCTTTCTGGAGATTTGCAATATTTTTGTTTGACCTGGAAGTTCTGAGATTTGGTTGCAATATACTTGGGAGCTTTCATTTTGGGATCTCTTTCAGGAAGTGATCGATGGAATCTCAATTTATATTTTACCCTAGTTCTAGAATAGCAGGACAGTTTTCCTTGATAATTTTTGAAAGATGAGATCCAGTGTTTTTGTTTTGTTTTATTTTATTTTGTTTTGTTTTATCATGACCATTAGGTAGACCAATAATTTTTAAAGTTATTTCTTCTGGATCTATTTCCAAGGTCAATTGTTTATCAAAGAGGTATTTCACATTTTTTTTTTTTTTTTGCTTTATTGTATCTTGATTCATCACAAAGTTATTAGCTTTTATTTTTTTCAATTCTATTTTTAAGGGATTATTTTCCTGAATGAGCTTTTGTATTTGCTTTCACAATTGATCAATTTTTCTTTTTAAGGCATTCTTCTCCTCATTAGCTTTTTTAATTTCTTTTTGCACTACTTCCAATTATTTTCCTAATTTTTCTTCTGTCAATTGATTTTCAAAATCTCTTTTGAGTTCTTCTATGCTGTGAGCCCAGTTCATATTTTTCTTGGAGACTTTGGATGGAGGATCTTTGATTTAGTTATCATCTTGTGTGTGTATTTTAATCTTACTTGTCACCACAATAACTTTCTATTGTCAGAAAGTTTTTTTGTTGTCTTCTCTTTTTCTAGCCTTAGGTATTAACTCTTTGATAAAGTAGGGCCCTGTCCTAAGCCTCAGGGATTTTATGCAGCTGTTTTCAGAGATCCTTCTAGAGAACCGGACCACAAGAATTATTTTCTGTCTTGGAGTTGTTAGGAGGATCCCCACCCTACCATAGTTATGCTGGCTGGTCCTGGGGTTGGGACTGGTCTGACAGACTGTGCCAGGATTGAAGCCTGTGCTGGGATTGAGCACTCGGCTCCCTCCCTGGTTCCATAGACCTTTTCTGATGATCTTCTAGGCTCTCTTTAGTGACTCTGGTATGAGAGGCCAGTAAGGCTGCTGATTCAGAGGTCAGGCTGGATCTGGCTCCTGGTCCAGGGCTGCACTAGCACAGCCTACAGCAGGACTATTCAAGGTACTCCCACCCTGGTGTCACTGAACTTTGCTGGTGACCTTCTAAGTTGCCTTTGGCTGGAAAATGTTCTAATCATTTTATTTTTTAATTGTTTATGGGTGTTCTGATTCTCTAAAATTTATTTAGAGTAATAATTTAAAGGAAATTGGAGTGGTTTGGGGAAGAAGTTGAGTGAGTTCCAGCCTTTACTCCACCATCTTGTCTATACTTCAGGAACATATTTTTTAAAATAAATATTCAGCATTCTCCCACTAAGGGGAAAATGTAATTCAGTGAAAAGTTTAATATATTGTCAGCACTTCAGTTCAGATCCCATCACTTAGTACATTGACAGACTTCAGATAAGTCACTTATTCTCACTGAATTTCACTATATTGTCTCTAAGGTCAATGCTCATCTTCACACTGAATATAAAAGAAATATTAGTATTGAATTAGTTTGCTGGATATTATCATATTTGAATTAATTTCCTTTTGTTTATCTGTTATAAATATTGACCATCCTTTAGAGAACTGAGATCTTGGTTGTGCATCTTCCAAAAAATGCCTATCCCAATGGCCACTTATAATTCTTAAGAGAATAGGGAGTCACCAAATATAAATCTTGTAACACAATGGAGTCTACCAAATGTCCTGCTGAGACACTCTGTGTGTGTGTGTGTGTGTAAAGTGTTTAATTTGTTTCCATTAAGTGCCTTTGTTACTTCCTTTTAAGCTAGATTGGTGACCCTGCCTCTTTAGTCTCTTTGCGGTAACACTGTTTTCTGTAGAATAAAGGCTACTGCTTATTCATTTGAAGTAGAGGGCAACAGCTCAAAAGACTAATAAAAGAGAGCCAGAAAATTTCTTTTAAACAATTCCTGGAGATTTGAATTAGTGTCCTCTAATCAGGATACACTCTGCCATGTCTCTCATACTTCCTTTGTTTACAACTATGTATAAAAATATGTAGTGAGATTCCTGCTCAAATGACCTAAGGCATTTTGAGTTTTTCATTCAAAAAATCAAAACAAAACAAATTAATTATTTCAAGGTGCTGTATTTAGTAAGGTAAGAATGTGAACTAATATGTCACAAATATTTTTTAAGTACAAATGGTATATATATAATTTTTTCATTAGTTCTTATTTAACAGAACAATTGCTCAACTAAAATATCCTATAATGCTTAGTTCAAGTTCTATTGAAACAGTTTATTGTCTTCTACTTTAATTTTTTGCACATGGAAAACGCCCTCCTCTTCTTGTTACTATTAGTCCTCTCTCTGTGTGTTTGACTTTCTGTCTCTGTCTCACCATGTCTCTCTGTTCTTCTCCCTCCTTCTTCCTCTCTCTCACTTTTTCTCCCCCCTCTCCTTCCTCCCTTTTCTCTAAACATTAGTATCCAGTTACCAGCTCTAGAATCAGAAACTGTGTCTGTAAAATGACTAAAATTGCAGGCTAAGCATTGGATGATAACTAAGCCACTTATGGAAAGGATCAAGGCCAGGTGGCAGCTGATTTGGCAAAGAGAATGTGATATCAGAAGTAGGTTGCAGCTGACTAGTCTGCTCTTCACAAACACTATCATACATTTTAATGGTTTCATACTGAATGCTTAATGAAACTTTTATAAGTTGAAAACTGCCATCTTCTCAATCACATTTGTCATTTGGATGCCAGAACCACAAAGCTTCCTTTCACATAATTCCCAGATAATTTAGTCTTATTTGAAAAGAAGTATTTTCATCTGTTCACATAAAATTATACATTCAAATTCATAAAAATAGTTTTATGGTAGGTTTTTTTGTTTGTTTCCATATTGGCATGTTGAGACTTAATGATTTCTACTAATGAGTTTGTTAGTTTTCCTTTTTTCAATTCTTCTGGATTTTGAAATTGAATACCTTCCCATAGCTAGTTTTCCACTATATATTGTTGTTTGGTTAATCATTTCAGTTGTGTCCAACACCATTTGAGAATTTCTTCATTTATTTATTTTATTTTCTCTGAAATGCTTGAAAAGAAATTTTCTAATATTTATTTTGTAAGATTTTTGAGTTCCAAATTTTTCTCTTTTATTCCATTCCTTCCCTCATCCCCAATACAATGTGATATAGGCTATTTATGTCTAAGCATTTTAGAACATATTTCCATATTAATCATGTTGTAAAAGAATAATCAGGACAAAATATCATGAGAAAGAAAAGAGAAACAAAAATATGAATAAAAATAAAGATAGTATGCTTTGATCTGTGTTCAGACATCATAGTTCTTTGAATGCAGATGAAATTTTCCATCACAAGTTTTTTTGGAATTATCTTGCATCACTGTGTAGCTGAGAATAACTAAGTCTATAGTAGTTGATCATGACATAATATTATTATTATAGTGTATAATCTTCTCCAGATTCTGCTCACTTTGCTTAGCACCAGTTAATGTAAGTCTTTCTAGGTTTTTCTTAAATTCACCTGTTCAACATTTCTTATAGTAAAATTGAATACCATTACATTAATATAGTACAACTTTTTAAAAAAATTACCCAATTGATTGGCATCCTCTCAGTTTCCAGTTATTTGTCACCAAAATATTTATAAATACTTTGTATATTTGTGTTAATTTCCCCTTTTTATTATCTCTTTGAGATAAAAACCCAGTAAAGTTATTGCTGGATCAAAATATATGAACAGAACTTCTAGGGGCAGAGCCTAGATGGCAGAGACAACAGATTTCTCTCTGACCTTCTCTACAAGCCTCACAACAATTCTCAAATCCAGTTTCTGAATTAGCTCTGGACCAGGAACACCCACAAATGTTGGGAGTGCAACAAATTTTCAGCAGAAAATAATTTAGAAGATGACCAGAAAAGATCTGTTCAATTGGAAACAGGAAGGAGGCAACCAGCACAACCACCTAAGTATAAACTCAAGTGCAGACAGCACAGAGTCCTGGGGCTGAGTAGTCCCCATGTGAAAGTGCAGACTCCATGTGGCAGAGAATCTATGGGAGGAAACAGACCAAAAAAAAAAAAAAAAAAAAAAAAAAAAAGGTCTGTTTCAATCTCAAACAGGAGGGAGATAGCCTAATACAAACAGGTGATCACAAACACCAGTGCAGATAATGAAGAGTCCCAGGTGTTGCTAACTCCACTGATGTTGCTGACTCCATGGGGTGGTGCAGATTCTATGTGGCAGAGAATCTATAGGGAGGAATCTACAGAAATCTGCAACAGTGTTGGTCATTCTGCCCTGGTTGCAAGCCACTACATCAACAGCGAAATTATAAAGCATCCAACACAAACACACACACAAAAAAATCAATAGTGAACCCTCAAATGCCAGAATCTCATGGGACATGTCCACACAAACCCAGCATTGACCCAACTCAGCTGCAGCCCCTTGGAAAACCTCCCCTGCCCTAAAGACAGATTTTAACTTGAAAAAATGAGTGAAAAAGGAAAGAGGACTCTAATGATTGGCAGCTTTTTTGGTAAAAGGGAAGAACAGATTTCAAACCCTGAGGAGACTAAAGGGAGATTGTCTCCAAATGAAGCCTCCAAAGGTGAAATAAACTTTTCCCCATCACACTATATTCTGCTAGAAGAAATTAAAAAGGATCTTAAAAGAGAGTTAGAAGAAGAAGGGGGAAATGAAATGAAAGATTTGCAAGAAGGTTTGGAAAAGGCCACACAGGAACTATCTGAAGAAAATACACTACAAAACAGACTCAGTGAAATGAAAAAAGTACATTACTCATCAAAAGATAAATTTTATAAAATGCAAAAAGAAAGCAACTCCCAGAACAATAGAATTGGTGAAATAGAAAAAAAAAAGAAAATAACTCATTACAAAACAGAATTTGGGAAATGGAAAAAAATTCCATTGAACAAAACAACTCATTTAAAAATTCAATTGGACAAATAAAAAAAGTTAAAAAAAAGAAATGAAGGAAATAATTCACTAAAAATCAGAATTGAACAAATAGAAATGAATGACTCAATGAGACAACAAAAATCAGTCAAGCAAAACCAAAAAGAAAAAAAAAAAAAAAAAAGAAAAAAAGAAAGAAAAAAATAGAAAAAAATGTAAAATACCTAAGTAGGAAAACAACAGATCTGGAAAATAGATCTAGGAGAGACAATCTAAGGATTATTGGACTCCCTAAAATACATGATGAAACAAAGAGCCTAGACACTATCTTTCAGGAAATCATCAAAGAGAACTGTCAAGATATCATAGAAATAGAAGGTAAAATGACCATTGAAAGAATTCCCTGAATGCCTCCTGAAAGAGACCCCAAAATTAAGACACCATGGCTAAATCTGAGAACTATCAGATTAAGGAAAATATTACAAGCAGCCAGAAAGAAACAATCCACATAGTGAGGAGCCAAAATAAGGATTACTTAGGACCTAGCTTCTTCCACTTTAAAAGATGCCAGCACCTGTAATCTGAACTTCTGAAAGGCAAAAAAAAAAAACAAAAAAACTTGGAATGCAGCCAAGAATAAATTACCCTACTAAACTGAGCACTTTCTTTCAAATAAGATGAACATTCAATAAAATGGGTGAATTCCATTTATTTTTGATAAAAAGTGAAGAGCTAAACAAAAAATTTGACTTTGAAATAGAGAACTCAAGAGAAGCAAAAAAAGGCAAAATGTAAAAACAAAACAAAACAAAACAAAACAAACAAACAAACCAAAAACTCTTGAGAACTATATTTTTGTTATGGATATACATTGAGAGTACATGTATAATCTGATTTTAATGTTATAATATAGAAAGAAACTAGAAATAGAAAGGGGATTGTAACAGGAAAAAAAGAAGAAAGTGGAGGTAAAATGAGGCAAATTACATCTCAGAAAGAGGCTAAGAAAACATATTGTAATTGAAGGAAAGAAAGGAGGGTGACAAATATTGTGTGAATCCTACTCTTATCATATTTAGCCCAAAGAAAGAATATTGCATATATTTGGTTTCACCAAGATACATCTCTCATCTTATAGAAAAGTGGGAGGGGAAAGGGGAAAAGGGAAGGGGCAGGCTAAATGGAAGAAAACAATAGAAATAGTGACAGAAAGGTAAAAGAAAGAGGAAGGGTTTCTAAAGGGGGAGGACTATTGGAGACAAGTAGTGCTCAAAAGTAAAATATTGGGGAGGAGGGAAAGGGGAAAAGGAAAGAGAAAAGTATAATTCGGGGTTAATAACTTGGCAGTTACAGTTAGGGAGATACAGTTAGATTACACAGCACTTTTCAGTAGCTAGATTAAAGGATAAGAGAACCTGGAATATGATCTGCAAGACAAAGGAACTTGGATTACAACCAAGAATCAACTATTCAGCAAAATTGAGCATATTTTTTAGGGGAAAAGATGGACATTTAATAAAATAGGGTACTTTAAATCATTTATGATGAAAAGAGAAAAAACAAACACCTTCAAATCACAAGTATAAAAATAAAAAGAAATAAAAATTCGTGCTAAAAGTTACATAGACAGTGAAGTATTAATTTATGATATTGATATCAATATTAACATATATGCACCAAGTAGTATAGCATCCAAATTCTAAGAGGAAAAGTTAAATGAATTACAGACAGAAAAAGACAACAAAATTATACTTGTGGGAGGGTCTTAACTTTTCCCTCTCAGAATTAGAAAAATCTATCAACAAAACAAAGAAATAAGTTGAGGAAATGATTAAATCTTGGAAAAGTTAGACATATGAAGAAAATTGAATGGCTATAGAAATATATATATATATATATATATATATATATATATATATATATATATATATATCATCTACTCAAAGAATGATTATGTACTGGACATAAAAACCTTAAAATTAAATGCAGAAGGGCATGTATCCTATTCAGATCACCCATTTCATACAAGGGAATGACAATAATGAGAGAACATATCAAAACTCATTGGAGATGACATGATGGTATACTTAGAGAACCCCAAAGACTCTGCTAAAAAGCTGTTAGAAATAATTCAGAATTTTAGCAAGGTTGCAGGATACAAAATAAATCCACATAAATCCTCAGCATTTTTATGCATTACCAACACAATCCAACAGCAAGAGATACAAAGAGAAATTCCATTCAAAATAACGGTGGATAGTATAAAATATTTGGGAATATATCTACCAAAGGAGAGTCAGGAATTATATGAGCAAAACTACAAAACACTTGCCACAAAAATAAAGTCAGATTTAAATAATTGGAAAGACATTAAGTGCTCTTGGATAGGCTGAGCGATTATAATCAAGATGTCAATACTCCCTAATCTAATCTATTTATTTAGTGCTATACCAATCAGACTCCCAAGAAACTATTTTAATGACCTAGAAAAAATAACAACAGAATTCATATGGAACAACAAAAGGTCGAGAATTTCAAGGGAAGTAATGAAAAAAAAATTAAATGAAGGTGGTCTAGCTTTATCTGATCTAGAACTATATTATAAAGCAACAGTCACCAAAACCATTTGGTATTGGCTAAGAAATAGACTAGTTGATCAGTGGAATAGGTTAGAGTCACAGAGCAAGATAGTGAATAAAAATAGCAATCTAGTGTTTGACAAACCCAAACATCCCAACTTTTGGGAAAAAAATTCATTATTTGACAAAAACTGCTGGGAAAACTGGAAATTCGTATGGCAGAAACTAGGCATGGAACCACATTTAACATCACATACTAAGATAAGATCAAAATGGGTCCAAGATTTAGGCATAAAGAACAAAATCATAAATAAATTGGAGGAACATGGGATGGTTTACCTCTCAGACTTGTGGAGGAGGAAGGAATTTGTGTACAAAGGAGAACTAGAGACCATTATTGATCACAAAATAGAAATTTTTGATTACACCAAATTAAAAAAGTTTCTGCACAAACAAAACTAATGCAAACAAGATTAGAAGGGAAGTAACAAATTGGGAAAACATTTTTACAGTTAAAGGTTCTGATAAAGGCCTCATATATCTTAAGGAATTACTAAAGAAGGTAAAGGGACCTGTATGTGCCAAAATGTTTGTGGTAGCCCTTTTCATAGTGGCTAGAAACTGGAAAATGAATGGATGTACATCAATTGGAGAATGGTTGGGTAAATTATGATATATGAATGTTATGGAATATTATTGTTCTGTAAGAAATGACCAACAGGAAGAATACAGAGAGGCTTGGAGAGACTTACATCAACTGATGCTAAGTGAAACGAGCAGAACCAGAAGATCATTATACACTTCAGCAATGATACTGTATGAGGATGCATTCTGATGGAAGTGGATATCTTCAACATAGAGAAGAGCTAATCCAATTCCAATTGATCAATGATGGACAGAATCAGCTACATCCAGAAAAGGAACACTGGGAAATGAGTATAAACTGTGAGCACTGTCTTGTTTTGTTTTGTTTTGTTTTTCTTCCCAGATTATTTTTAGCTCCCGAATACAATTCTTCCTTTGCAACAACAACAACAACAAAAAAATTCGGTTCTGCACATATATATTGTACCTAGGATATACTATAAAATATTTAATATGTATGGGAATGCCTGCCATCTAGGGGAGGGGGTGGAGGGAAGGAGAGGAAAAATTTGGAACAGAAGGGAGGACAACAGATAATGTTGTAAAAAAATTACCTATGAATATGTAGTGTCAAAGAAAATGTTATAATTGTAAAAATTAATAAAAAAAATTAAAAAAAGAAACAAACAAAAAAACTCATTGGATACAACCAAAGCAGTCCTTAGGGGGTAACTTTATATCTATAAATACTTATGTGAATAAAAGAAAGAGAAGATCAATAAATTGAGCATGCAACTAAAAAGCTAGAAAACAAAAAATAAATAAAAAATCCCTAATTAAATAGCAAATTAGAAGTGCTAAAAAATAAAAGCATTAATAAAATTGAAAGTAAGAAAGCTATTGAACTAATAAAAAAGTTCCTGTCTGTATGAAAAAATCAATAAAATATTTAAACTTTTGGTTAAGTTGATTTGAATAATAGAACATTTTTTTATAAATATCAAAAACAGGCAAAGAGATCACAGCAACTAGGACTAGGAGGGATTTATAGCAGTAATAAAAAAATCAGTTTAACATTAAAAAAATCAGCATAATTCACCATATCAATAACAAAATTGATGGAAATCATATGATTATCTCAATAGATGCAGAAAAATCCTTTGACAAAATGCAATAGCAATTCATACTTAAAAAATTAGAGAGCATGGGAGTAAATTGAGCTTTTCTTAAGTGATTAAAAAAAACATCTAAAATCACTAGCAAGCATTTTATATAATAGGGATAAGCTAGAAGTCTTCTCATTAAGATCATGATAGACACTAATGCATTATTGGTGGAGTTGTGAGATTATCTAATTATTCTGGAGAATAATTTGGAACTATAATCAAAGGGCTATCACACTGTGCATACTGTACTCCTTGATCCAGCAGGGCCACTACTGGATCTGTGTCTGAAGGAAATCAAAAAGGAGGGAAAAGAACCCACATGTGCAAAAATGTTTGTGGTGGCAAATGAGTAGATTTTTATTAATTGGAGAATGGCTGAATAAGTTGTGCTATATGAAGATAATGGAATATTGTTGTTCTATAAAAATATTATGAGCAAGCTGATTTTAGAAAAACTTGAAAAGATACATGAACAGATGCTAAGCCAAACAAACAGAACCAGGAACACATTGTACACAATAACAGCAAGAATGTGCTATAATCAACCTTGAAAGATTTGGTTCTTCTCAGTGATTAAGTATTTCAAAGCAATTCCAATAGTCTTTGGACAGAAATTGCCATCTGCCTTCAGAAAAAAGAACTAAGGAGACCGAAAGTAATAAATAAACTCATGGAATATTCACTTCTTTTTTTCTGTTTTTTTTTTAACCCTCCAATGTTTTTTTTTTTCCATTTTGCTCTGATTCTTCTCTCACAACATTATGCATAAAGCAATGTATGTAAATAAAAATAAATAAATAATTTTTTTAAAAAGATAAGGATGAAGCAAAGATACCCATTATTACCACTATTGTTCAATATGGTACTAGAAACAGTTTTAATGTTAAAAGAAGAAAAATCACTATTGATTAGAGAAATGCAAATTAAGACAACTCTGAGATAACACTACATACCTCTCAGATTGGCTAAAATGATATGAAAAGATAGTGCCTAAAGTTGGAGGGGATGCAGGAAAACTGGGACATTGATGCATTATTGGTGGAGTTGTGAATGGATCCAGCCATTCTGGAGAGCAATTTGGAACTGCTCAAAAAGTTATCAAATGGTTCATACCCTTTGATCCAGCAGTGTTACTACTGGGCTTATATCCCAAAAAGATATTAAAAAATGAAAAGGGACCTATATGTGCCAAAATGTTTGTGGCAGCCCTTTTTGTAGTGGCTAGAAATTGGAAATTGAATGGGTACCCATCAATTGGAGAATGGTTGGGTAAATTGTGGTATATGAATGTTATGGAATATTATTGTTCTGTAAGAAATGACCAACAGGATGAATATAGAGAGGATTAAAGAGACTTACATGAACTGATGCTAAGTGAAAGTAGCAGAACCAGGAGATTATTATACACTTCAAGAACAATACTGTGTGAGGATGTATTCTGATGGAAGTGGATATCTTCCACAAAGATAAGATCCAATTCAGTTCCAACTGATCAATGACAGACAGTATCAAGCTACACCCAGAGAAAGAACACTGGGAAATGAATGTGGACTACTTGCATTTTTGTTTTTCTTTCCAGGTTATTTTTTTCCTTCTGAATCCATTTTTTTTCTTGTACAAGAAAACTGTATAGATCTGCACACATATATTGTATCTAAGATATACTTTAAGATGTTTAACAAGTATGAGACTGCCTACCATCTAGGGGAGGGGGTGGAAGGGATAGAAAAGTTGGAAGAGAAATGAGTGCAAGGGACAATGTTATAAAAATTACCCACGTGTATGTTCTGTCAATAAAAAGTTATAATTAGAAAAAAGAAACTGAATGAATTAGAATAGGAAGTGAAAAATAAAACAATTACTCTTTACATGACATGATGGTATACTTAAAAATCCTAGCGAAATCAACTAAAAAAAACTACTTGAAATAATTAACTTTAGCAACTTTGCAGGATGTAAAATATCTCCATTTAAATCATTGGCATTTCTATGTTACACAAATAAATTCTAATCTAAATAATTCAGAAATATCAATTTTTCATGACTAGATTGAGCTAAAATAATAAAAATGATAATTCAACTTAATTTAATCTGCTTATTCTGTGCCATACCAACCAAACTGCCAAAACTGATTTTATAAAGCTTCAAAAAATATAACTTCATTTGGAAGAACAAAAGGTTAGGGAGGATTCTGGGAAGATGGAGTAATGTGCTAGATTTCAAGTTCTCCAGATTTCCAGAAATAATTTGCTCCTGGGGGAACGTAGACTGGTGAAAAATCAAGAAGACTTGGAGAAGAACCAGGGTCCTCCTGATACAATCCAAGAAGATCTGAAAAAAAAGATCCCAGGCTGGGGATTCTGAAGTGCAAATACCTCTAAGGTAGTTCTCCAGAAACATCCACTGGGGACCCCTCTGGCTATCTGGGTGTGACTAGAGCCTCAGCAGGAACTATAGCAACTTTTATCTCCTAGCCTGTTTAAGGAGTTAGGATTTGAGTAAGGGAAGAGTGTGTGAACCTTGGTTGATTGGGGATGTCAGGCCTAGTTGTACTGCTGAGACTCAGTCCTTGGCAAGAAAGATCAGCACCTAGTGAGTGCAGAGGCAGTGGGGCAGGGGAACCTCATGACTGTGGACACTTGTAGGAGGATGGAGGTATAAGCATCCTGTTGTCATAATTTGGTCAGTTTTCTTTTTTTCTCATGATTTTCCCCCATTTGTTTTGATTATTTCACAACATGAAGAATGTGGAAACATTTAATATGATTTTACATATATAACCTATATTAGAAATACTGCCACTGTGGCAAGGGAGTGAAGGAGAAAAATATCAACTTAATGGATCTTTATATAGTAAAACGAGCTAAATGTGGACTATGTATTCATTAATTCTACAAAGATTCTTTATCTCCCAGGAAAATATAAATATGGTGTTTGCTTTTATGTCTTTAGCATTTGTCAATTCTTGATCATGAGTATTTATATTTTAAACCCTCTTTTGTGTTAAATTAAATAAATACCTGTCCTATTCCTGATTAAAAAAAGAAAGAAAGAAAGAAAAAGAAAACTGAGCTATGGAGTTCTAATTCTTGCTTATCTCATCTATTCCACTTGCATTATTTTCTGTTTTTATCAATAATAAAAAGCATTAATGATCAATGCTTCAAAACATAGGGAGGAGGCATCCAGAAATTCTTAAATATTTAATTCATTTCTAAACATTTATTTTTTCTTTTGAAATTCTGGATCTTTTGCTCTTCTAAATGAGTTTTGCTATAATACAACTCTTTCATAAATTATTGATTAATTTCTAAATCTGAAAATTAATTTAGGTGGTACCACAATTTTGAGGTGAGATAGCACAATAAAGTGAAAAAAAATATCTGTCAAATATATGGATAAGGAAAGAGTATGATGCCAAAAAGGAAGTAAGGATTTTCACTGGAGGTAAAATTAATAATTTGTAACTCCTGCCTTTAGCACAAGTACTTTCGTTGATAACTTTCTTGTTTTTCCTTAGTATACTGTCTTATAATGATTAAATAAAGATATTTTAATGTCCTAATTGAGTGTTTATGTTTTCACATATTTTGCTTGTTCTATTGTTATTACAAACATTTCTTGAATTTCATATCATTATTATTTGATCCCCTACTTAGTGGAGTTTTTAGTATGTCACAATGTTCAATAATCTTAACTTTTTGATCTAGGATGAGAGAGAAAGAGAGGAGGAGAGAAAGAAAAAGAGAGAGAGACAGAGACAGAGAAGAGATAGGGAGGGAGGAAGAAAGGGAGGAAAGGAGAAGGAGAAAGTATAATTAGAAGAACATTGATTTAGGGACAGAAGACCAAGGATCCAATATCATTTTTGAAATTTGTTTTCTTTGAGCAAGAAATTAATATCTCTGGGGTTAAATTTTTATAACTATAAAATAAAGGAAATTGGACTAGACAGCTTCTGAAATTCCTTCTTTTTAAAATAGAAACATAGGAGTGTGAGAGTTGGACTATAAGGGAAGCTGAGCACAGAATCAGTGCATTTGAACTGTGGTGCTGGAAAAAGACTTTTAGGAGTCTTTTGGACAGCAAGTTGATCAATTCAGTCAATCAGTCTATTCTCACAGAATTTAACCCATATTATTCATTGGAAGGTCAAATACTAAAACTGAAACTGAAGCTAAATATTTTGGTCACATGATGAGAATATAGGATTCACTAAAAAGACTTTAATATTGAGAAAGATTGAACGTGAAAGGAAGAAGGGGTAGAAGAGGATGAGATGGATAATTAGTGTCACGGAAATATGAGCTTAGACATATTTCAGTAAAAGGAAGATGTGCTATATAATCCATGAAGGCATGAATAATTGGTCATGACTGAACAGGTGAACAACAACATTAAATACTACACACAAGAAGACACAAAATCTGGGGTGTAGGAAAGATGACATCGGAGGGTCCCTAGCATGGAGGAATCTTTTTCCATGTTGCTGAAACTAAGAAGTGATCAATATAGATGTGTAGACTGCTCTGGAAATCCAGTTTCTGTCCTCTATACAGGAATATTTTTGTAGGATTTAATTAATCTATC
Organism: Sminthopsis crassicaudata; assembly: GCF_048593235.1. Lineage (NCBI taxonomy): Eukaryota > Metazoa > Chordata > Mammalia > Dasyuromorphia > Dasyuridae > Sminthopsis > Sminthopsis crassicaudata. The sequence goes on from NC_133617.1 coordinate 535,558,918, forward strand.
CTCCAGTTCTGAATCAGAGGGAGCAGGAGGAAAGGGAGTCAGAAGGAAGGTGTCAGAGTATCCAAATTTGAGGTCGAACACGATGATAATATTAGAAATGGTCAGCTTATCCTAGAAAGAATAACTTGTGCTATAGAATTGAAACTATGAAAGTTCCAGATAGAAAACAGAATGTGCTTGAAGTGCAATTTCTCTATCTTGGCATATAGACTTCCAAGTATTTTACACTGCCAATTATTTTCTTTCTATCTTCCTTTTATTGATTTTTGTTGCTATTATATAGAAAAGGTGATTTCTGTGAATGTATTTTACAACCTAAAACTTTGCCGTAGTTATTTCATTAAGACTTTTAGTTGATTTCTAGTTGATTTACTTGATTCTCTAGGTAAAATGCTATATCACCTACAAAAAAGCCTTGTTTCTCATACCCTATATTTGGTCTTTTCATTTTCTTATCTTATTAGAATTATTAACATTGCTAGTGTAATATTAAATAGTTATAGAGATGATGAACATCCGTGCTTTACCTCTGATCTTAGGAAAAGCTTCTAATTTATCCCTACTACTGATAATGCTTGTTCTTGGATTTAAGTAGGTATTCATCAGTTAAAACAGAAATTCTATTTATCTCTATTTCTCATTCTTTTTTAAAAAAATTAATTATAGTTTTTATTTATGAGATATATACATGGGTAATTTTACAGCATTGACAATTGCCAAACCTTTTTTTTCAATTTTTCCCCTTCTTCCCCCCACCCAGATGTCAGATTGACCAATACATGTTAAATTAAAGTATAAATTAAGTATATATATATAAAAAATCAAAGTTTTCTATTTTGTGATCAGTAATGATCTCTAGTTCTTCTTTGGATATAAGTTCATTCCTCTTCCACAGGTCTGAGAGGTAAACTATCCTATGTTACTCTAATTTATTTATGATCTCATTCTTTATGCCTAAATCATGGACCCATTTTGATCTTATCTAATTTCTGCCATACTAATTTCCAGCTTTCCCAGCAGTTTTTGTAAAATAATGAATTCTTTTCCCAAACGGTGAGATCTTTGGGTTTGTAATACTAGATTGCTGTAGTAGTACACTATTTTGTTCTGTGAACCTAACCTATTCTCCTGGTCAACTAGTCTATTTCTTAGCCAATATCAAATGGTTTTGGTGAACGCTGCTTTATAATATAATTTTAGATCTGGTAGAGCTAGGCCACTTTCATTTGATTTGTTTTTTTCATTAATTCCCTTGCAATTTTTGACCTTTTTTTCCATATGAACTTTGCTGTTATTTTTTCTAGGTCATTAAAATAGTTTTTTGGGAGTCTGGTATAGCACTAAATAAATAGATTAGTTTAGGTAGTATTGTCATATTTATTATATTTGCTCGCCCTATGCAAGAGCATTTAATATTTTTTTCAGTTGGTTAGATCTGATTTTATTTGTGTGGAAAGTGTTCTGTATTACTGCTCATATAGTTACTGATTTTCCCTTGGCAGATAGATCCCTAAATATTTCATAATATCTATAGTTACTTTAAATTGAATTTCTCTTTGTAACTCTAACTGTTGGATTTTGTTAGTGATATATAAGAATGCTGATGATTTATGTGAGTTTACTTTATATCCTGCAACTTTGCTAAAGGTGTGGATTATTTCTAATAGCTTTTTAGTAGAGTCTATAGGGTTCTTTAAGTATACCATCATATCATCAACAAAGAGTGATAATTTGTTTTCCTCATTACCTACTCTAATTCCTTTAATCTCTTTCTCAATTCTTATTGCCAAAGCTAGCATTTCTAATACAATGTTGTTGTTTTTTTAATTAATTTTATGATTATAATTTTTTTGACACTACATATGCATGGGTAATTTTTTTACAACATTATCCCTTGCACTCACTTCTGTTCCGAATTTTCCTCTCCTTCCCTCCACCCTCTTTCCTAGATGGCAGGCAGTCCCATACATGTTAAACATGTTATAATATATCCTAGATACAATATATGTGTGCAGAAATTAATTTCTTGTTGCACTAGAAGAATTGGATTCAGAAGGTAAAAATAACCTGGGAAGAAAAAAAATGCATACAGTTTACACTCATTTCTTAGTGTTCCTTCTCTGGAAGTAGCTGATTCTGTCCATCATTGAACAATTGGAATTGAATTAGATCTTCTCTTTATTGAAGATATCCACTTCCATTGGAATACATCCTCATATAGTATTGTCTAATACAATATTGAATAGTAATGGTGATAGTGACAAACTTGTTTCACTCCTGATCTTATTGAAAATGGTTGCAATTTATCCTCATTATATATGATGCTTACTGATGGTTTTAAATAGATGCTACTAATTATTTTAAGGAAAAGTCAATTTATTCCTATACTCTCAAGTGTTTTTAATAGGAATGGATGTTGACTTTTATCAAATGTTTTTCGGCATCTATTGAGATGATCATATGGTTTTTGTTAATTTGATTATTAACATGGCCAATTACAAAGATAATTTTCCTAATATTGAACCAGCCCTCCATTCCTGGTATAAATCCTATTATCCTGGGGGTGATTTTCTGTAGTCTTTTTGCTAATATCTTATTTAAGATTTTAGCATCAATATTCATTAGGGGGATTGGTCTATAGTTTTCTTTCTCCGTTTTCAACCTACCTGGTTTGGGTATCAGTACCATGTCTTTCTCATAAAAGGAAGTGGATAGGACTCCTTCCTTACCTATTTTTTCAAATAGTTTATATAACATTGGGGCTAATTGTTCTTTGATTGTTTGGTAGAATGTATATCCATCTGTTCCTGGAGATTTTTGTTTTAGGGAGTTGATTAATAGCTTGCTCTATTTCTTTTTCTGAAATGGGACTATTTAAGCAATTTACTTCTTCCTATGTTAATCTGGGAAGCCTATATTTTTGGAGGTAATCATTCATTTCACTTAGGTTATCAAATATATTGGCATAAATTTGGGCAAAGTAATTCCTTATAATTGCTCTAATTTCCTCTTCATTGGTGGAAAGTTCCCCCTTTTCCTTTTTAAGACTAACAATTTGATTTTCTTCTCTCCTTTTTCTAATCAGATTTACCAAAAGTTTATCTATTTTATTTCTTTTTCATAAAACCAACTCTTACTTTTATTTATTTATTCAAAAGTTTTTTTTTTAACTTTCAATATTATTAATTCCTCTTTTTAATTTTAGAACTTCAAGTTTAACATTTGATTGGGGGTTTTTAATTGGTCTTTTTCTAGCTTTTTAAGTTGCAGGTCCAATTCATTAATCTTCTCTTTCTCTATTTTATTCAAGTAAGCCTCTAAAGATATAAAATTTCCCCTTATTACCACTTAGCTGCATCCCCATCTTGAATGAAATTATTAATTGTTTCTATAACTTGCTGTTTCACCCAATCTTTCTTTAAGATGAGATTATTTAGTTTCCAATTACCAATTCCAATTGGTCTATTTACTCCTGTACTTTTTTTTTTTTTTTTTCTTTCTTTCTTTCTTTTTTTCTGAGGCTGGGGTTAAGTGACTTGCCCAGGGTCACACAGCTAGGAAGTGTTAAGTGTCTGAGACCAGATTTGAACTCAGGTCCTCCTGAATTCAAGGCTGGTGCTCTATCCACTGTGCCACCTAGCTGCCCCCTGGTCTATTTACTCCTAACTTTTTATTGAATGTAGTTTTTTATTGCATCATGATCTGAAAAGAAAGCATTTACTACTTCTGCCTTTCTGCATTCAATTTTGAGATCTTTTTGTCCTGACATATGGTCAATTTTTGTATAGGTTCCATGAACTGCCTTTCTGTCACCATTCAGTTTTCTCAAAAGATCTAGCATACCTAGTTTTCCTAATGTTCTTTTTACCTATTTAATTTCTTTCTTATTTTTTTTTTGTGGTTTGATTTGTCTAATTCTGAGAGTGCAAGGTTGAGATCTCCCACTGTTATAGTTTTGCTGTCTATTTCTTCTTGCAACTCTCTTAACTTCTCCTTTAGGAAGTTAGATGCTATACCAAATGGTGCATATCTGTTTAGTATTGATATTGCTTCATTGTCTATGCTACCCTTTAGCAGGATATAGTTTCCTTTCTTATCTTTTTTGATTAGATCAATTTTTGCTTTTGCTTGATCTGATAGAAGGATGGCTACCTCTGCTTTTTTGACTTCACCTGAAGCAGAATAGATTCTGCTCCAGCCTTTTACTTTTACTCTGTATGTATCTCCCTGCTTTAAATGTGTTTCCTGTAAACAACACTTTGTAGGGTTCTGATTTTTGATACTAATTCTGTATTTCCTGCCATCATATTATGCCCCAATTAAGCTTTTTTTTTTCCCTTGCCCCCTGAAACCCTTCCCCAGTATTAAACTCATGGGCCCCACTTGCATCATGCAGCCCTCCCTTTTTAGTATGCCTCCCTCTCCCTTTAAATCCCTTCCCCTTTCTTGTACCCTTCCCTTTACTACTCTTTTCCTTTTCCCTTTTCCTCTCCCCCTTTTTAATGAGGTGAGAGAGAACAAATATGTCAATTATTTTCTCTTTGAGCCAATTCTGATGAGAGTATGATTCACACAATGTTCCTCCCCCTCTTTAAATTCTTCCAATATAACTTTGCCTCTCCCTGGGATATAGTTTCCCTCTTTATTTCCCCTTTTCCCACTTTCTGATACTACCCCCTTTCTATTTCTACTTCCTTTTTTATGTTATATCAGTAAAATCAAATTATGCATGTGAACTTTATGTATATCCCCAACAGAAATACAATTTTCAAGAGTTCCTTTTACCTTTTTCTGCTTCTCTTGAGTGATATGGCTGGAGATCAAATTTTTTGTTTCGGTCTGGTTTTTTCCTTAGAAACAAATGAAATTTATCTATTTCATTAAATGTTCATCTTCTTCCATGGAAGAAAATGCTAAACTTAGCTGGGTAGTTTATTCGTGGCTGCATTTCAAGTTCTTTTGCCTTTCAGAATATCAGATTCCAGGCCCTTCCATCCTTTAATATGGAGGCAGCCAGATCTTAATGACCCTTATTGTGGCACCTTGGTATCTGAATTTTTTTTTTCCTGGCTGCTTGTAATAGTTTTTTCCTTAGTCTGATAGTTCTGAAGTTTGGTCACAATATTCTGTGAATTTTTTTTTTTTTTCTTTTTAGGGTCTTTTTCAGAAGGTGTTTGATGAATTCTTTCAATGCCTCTTTTACCTTCTGGTTCTACCTCTGGGCAGTTCTCTTTGATGATTTCCTGTAAAATAGGATCTAGTCTGTTTTTTTCATCATAACTTTCAGAAGTCCAATAACCTTCATATTTTCTCTCCTAGATCTATTTTCTAAGTCTGTCGATTTTCGAGGTAGATATTTGATGTTTTTGTCCTCCAGTTTTTCATTTTTTTGGTTTTGCTTGACTGTTGGTGAATCATTCATTTCTATTTGTTTAGTTGTGATTTTTAATGAGTTATTTTCTTCATTCACTTTTTTTAAACTTCTTTTTGTATATGTCCAATTGAGTTTTTGAATGAGTTGTTTTGCTCTATGGAATGTTTTTCTATTTCATGGGAAAAAAATTAGTGAGTTATTTATTTTATTTATTTATTTATTCATTTATCTATCTATCTATCTATCTATCTATCTATCTATCTATCTATCTATTTATTTATTTATTTATTTATTTATTTATTTATTTATTTATTTTTTGCCAATTCACAAATCCGATTTTCTTGTGAATTATTTATCTTTTCCAATTCACAAATCCTACTTTCCAGGGATTTTTTAACCTTTTCCAATTCACAAATTCTTTTACCCTGCACTTCCTGGAAATTCTTTATCTTTTCCAATTCACATTTTAGGATGTTGTTACTTTCTTGCATAGCTTCTCTTTCCTTTCCCCATTTTTCTTCTAATTCTCTTTTAACATTTTTAATAGTCTCTTCTAGGAGAGAATTATATGATGAGGGCCAGGTAACATTCCTTTTCATGCTGTTATCTGGAGAATGTTTGCTATTAGTCTCCTCGGGGTTGCAAACTTGTTCTCTTTTTGTATAGAAACTATCTGTTGTCCTTTTAATTTATTTTTTACTCATTTTTAAAAATCTAAGGGGGCTGCCTTCAGGACTGGGAGGTTACCAGCTTCCTCTGCAGAACAGGGATAGGTATATGGACTGCAGTTGTCTTGTGAACAGGGTGCAAAGTTATGAGGGTGCTCTGGTAGTGAGTTTCTCCCCGCACTGGAAGTGATTCAGAGATGGTTAGCATGGGCTGGGCTGTGAAAGTGCCAAGTGAAGAACCTCTGCTGGGTGGCCTAGCAACTGCCCTGAGGCTAGAGGCAGAACAGTGAAAGTGTCACAACCCCAGGCCAAAGGCTAACCCTAGAGGCTTCCCCCGCTGATCTGCACAATATGCTAGCCTAGTTCTATCACTGCCTGAACTGGTCTTTTCCTGCTCCTCAGGACAGTCTTTTTGTGATGGAATTCCAGATTATCTTTTTCTGGTAAGTTGTTGTACTTCTAATCTTTGTGGGTTTTACCAATCAAGTGCTATTTTTGAGGCTGAATTAAATAGTGGGTAGTGAGGATATAAGAGAGCTCAGAATGTTACATGTGGCTTCTCCACCATCTTGGCTCCACCCCTCTCTTATTCTTTTTTAAAATAGAAATTTGTTTTGCTTTTTTTCAAAAGCTTTTTTTGGTTTCTATTGCAACAATGTGATTTTTGGCTTTGTTTTGTAGTCATGTGATAGATTATCTAATATTAAACTAGCCATGTTTTTCTCTTTATAAACCCAGCCTAATCCCACTGACATGCTGCTGTAATTTTCCCCAATATTTTATTTAAATGTTTTCATCAATATTCATTATATAAATTTCTGAATAGCTTTCATTCTCTGTTTTGACTATCTGTGGTTTAGGTGTCAAAACAATATTTGTAACAGAAGTAAATGGATAGGATACTACCTATTTTTAAACAGATCATGTAATGTTAAAATTATTTTTTCTTTAACTGTTTCACACAATTCACTGATAAATCTAGCTGGTTTTGGGCTTTTATGTTAGGACCTCATTTATGACTTGTTTTCTTTTTTTTTATTAAAAAAGATTTTAAAATTTTCTCTAAAAATTGGGTTAGATATTTTATTTTGAATTCTTCTAGTCTTGGAAATTCATATTTCAGTAAATATTTATCCATGTCATTTAGATTAATACCTTTATTCATATATACTTGCACAAAAAGCTTCTAATAATCATTATTTCCTTTTCATTGATTATGAAATTATTGTTTACAAAATTATTGATCCTAATGATTTGATTTTCCTTTATTTTTGGAAACCAAATTGGCAAATGATCTATTTATTTTTTTCTTAAAATTTTAATTTGCTGTTTTTCCAATATTTTTATCTCTGATTAGTCTATAATTGAGAGCTTTTAATTTGTTGGTTTTCTGTTTTTTTGAAGTTTTATGCTCCAACTCATGGATCTGCTCTTTTCCTCTTTTATTTATATAAGCATTTAGAGATATAAAATTTCACCATAGTGCTGATTCAGCTGTATGCCATAAATTTTGGTATTATCTTGAATGAAATTATGGATACTTTCTATTAATTGCCACGGTAAAAATGATAGATATCTGTGGAAAGCATGTATTGGATTAGAGTTATAATAAAGTTGTTTAAAGCAAAGTAATTTGAGCAACTGAGTATTTACTTTTAAATGGGGAGAGATATATTGGTAAAAATAAAAACAAGAAGAAACAAATAAATCAGGGCAAAAAAAAAAAAACAAAACAAAAACAAAAACAAAAAAAAAAAACAAAAACTAAGCCTGACACTTGGAATTTTAAAAGTGAATAGACAAATCAATCCAATAAAATTTTTTCAGAGTACAGAAGAAAATAAATTCTTCATAACATTTTGCCTATGAGAAACATACCTAAAGTAGAGACAAGATAATAACATGAAACACTATGAATCTGGTGAATCCTTGGAAATGAGAATTGTAATTATGCTATAAGGTAAAAAAAAAGAAAAAAAAATCTAATATAAATGGAAACAACCAAAAAATTATGTTTAAAGAAATCATGAATGATGAAATGCTATCAATTTAAAATAGAAATGTACTGACATAACAGTTCAATCTAAAAAGGAAGCAGCAAAATTACAACAAAACAAATCTTAAAAAGAAAGTCAGGGGCAGCTAGGTGGCACAGTGGATAGAGCACCAGCCCTGAAGTCAGGAGGACCTAAATTGAAATCTGGCCTTAGATACTTAACACTTCCTAGCTGTGTGACCCTGGGAAAGTCACATAACCTTAATTCCCTCAACAAAAAGAAAAAAAAATGTCAGTTAGTCTGGAGAAGTATCTACTATTTAGTCATATAAGATAAATAGTTGAGTTCACAACCAGGAGCCAAGCCATAATGTGTGCAAATTCATTGTAGTACCAAGTTGCTTGGTAAATATAGATTTTATTGAACTATAAATTCCCTGAGAGTCAAAATTATATATGTTCTTTTCCTCTTTACATTCTATATAGAGTCATATGGTCATAGATCTAAAAATAGAAGTCACTTAAGAGATTATTCCAATTTCCCATTATGGAGCTGGAGAAAGAGAAAAACAAAGAATTTGCATGATTTTCCAAGGTCATACAGATTAATTTTAAGGTTATTATTTGAAGCCAAATTCTTTGATTGTGGTATTATGACTTTTCTCTTGTGTCTTATAAATATTGTGGCAAAATATAGGATGGATGAAAAAAGTGAATTAATCATTAATAAGATGAATGACACTAATATGGACACTAATATTCCACTTTTTTCTTTGTTAAACATTTCTTCTCTGAAGATGAACCTAAAGTCACAAATGAAACCAATAAAAGGTAGGGGGAAAAATCTTTAATCAATCAGCTTATTATGTGTTTAACATATGCAAAGAATTCACAAAAATGCAAAGAAAAAAATGAAATTATCCCAACCCTGAAGGAGTTTCCATTCTCTTAGAGGAGAAAATGTAAACAGGGAGAGGCAAGAAAGCAAAAAATTCAAGGCATGAAAGCTAGCCTAATCAAAGTTACAGTGTATTCATGAAGAACAACTATATGATCAATTTGGTATGAGAGAGTAGATTGAGGTGGATAATAAATAATGTATCTGAAAAGGTTAAATTGGGACAGAATTAGAAGAGTGTTAGATACATACTGACACAGAAGTAAAATCATTTCAACAGTGAAGAAAGTGGTAGAGACTAGAAAAAAAATGTGATCACTTAATAGGGAATTCAAGAATCTTCTGAAGTTTAATCTCATCAGTTTTTGGCTCAAAGAGGGAATGACATTCACTCAGTTGGGTATAGAAATTTGTCTGAAGCTATAAGGAAGTAGGAGGAAAGGGAGAGAGCAGAAACACTAGGAGAGAGGGGTAAGATAAAAGAGGAAGGCTGATAGAAGAGAGGGCAGGTTGAGGACAGGATGGGTCAGAAATAAAACACTATTAAGGAGGAACACTGTAGAAAAACAGAACTAAAAGATGGGGGTGGGGGGAATAGAATGGAGGATAATACACAGATGTTAAACTATGAATGTGATTAACTCTCCCATAAAATGGAAGCTAATAGAGAATGGATTAAAAACTGAAACTGTACATTATTTTGTATACAAGAAACACATTTAAAACAGAGAGATACATAAAGAATAATGGTAAAAGACTGGAACACAATTTGTTATGCTTCAATTGAAGAAAAAGAAAAGCAGGGATAGCAATTCTGATCTCAAATAAAACAAAGGAAAAATTATATAATTAAAAGAGATAAGGAAGGAAACTCCATTTTGTTAGTGAGTACCCTGGACAATTCAGTGGTATTGATACCATTGCATATGCACCAAGTGGTACACAATCCAGAATCTTAAAGAAGTTAAGCCAGTTACAGGAGGAAATTGATAGCAAAACAATGCTAGTGAGGAATTTCAACCTCCCCCCTCACAGAATTAAACAAATTTAACAAAAAAGTAAACAAGAAAGAAAAGAAGTATATGGAATCTTAGAAAACTAAGATATAATAGACCTCTGGAAAAAATTGAATAAGGATAGAAAGGAATAAACCTTTTTCTAAGCAGTACATGACAACTACACAAAAATTGACCAAGTATTGGAATATAAAAACCTGAACATCAAATGCAGAAGGGCAGAAATAGTAAATATGTCTTTTTCAGATCACAAGGCAATAAGAATTACATTCAGTAAAGGGCCAAGGAAAAATAAACTAAAATCAATTGGGTAGTAAATAATATAATTTTAAGGAATGAGTGTGTCAAATAACAATCATAGAAAAAATCAATAATTCTGTTCAAGAGAATGGCCACAAAGAGACAACATACCAAAACCTATGTTATGAAGCCAAAGGAGTTTTTAGGAGATTTTTTTTTGTCATTAAATAGTTATATGAATAAAATAAAGGAGAGGAAATCAATGATATGGGCATACAGATAAAAAATCTAGAAAATGAAGAAATTTTAAACCCTCAATTAAATGCCAAATTTTATATACATTTTTGGTTAATTTGATTTAAAAAAGTAAAGAACAAAAACCAAATTGTCATCATCAAAAATAAAAATAAAAATGAACTTGCCACTAATGAAAAATAAATTAAAGCAACAATTAATAGTTGTTTTCCCAACTTTATACAAGCAAATATAACAATTTAATTGAAATGAATGAATATTTACAAAAATGAATTGCCTGGATTAATAGAAGAGGAAATAAATGACTTAAATAGTCCCATTTTAGAAAAAAAAATGAAGAAGCCATAAATGAACTCCTCATGAAATAATCTTCAGGACCAAATGTATTTACAAGTAAATTCTACCAAACAGTTGAGGAACAATTAACTCCCAAACTATGGAAACAATAGGCAAAGATTTAGTTCTGCTAAATTTCTATTATGACACAAAGATGGTACTGATATTTAATACAGGAACATCTACAAAAGAGTAAGAAAAGTACAGACCAATCTCCCTAAAATTATTGATGCATAAATTTTAAATAAAATATATTAGCAAAGAAATTATAGCAATTTATCAGCAAAATAATATATTATCATTAATAATATTATCATTATAATATAGTATTGTTATTAATAATATACTATGACCAAATGGGATTTATACAGGGAATTCCTGGCTGCTACAATATCAGGAAATATTACAATCAGGAAAACTATGGGCATCATTAAAATGAACAGAAATAGTATGATCTTAATAGAAGCAAAAAAAGAAAAAAGAAAAGTTTTTGACAAAACGCAGTACCCATTCCTATAAAAACCCACTAGAGAGCACAGGAATAGAGTTTTCTTTAAATAGTAAGTTCAATGGAGAATTCCCTATTACCTGGAAATAGGGTGAGTACAAAAATAAACAACAGGGATTATAATTGGGGAGAGAATAGAGTTGTATCTGCCCCTGTGAGTACAAAAAATAAACTTTGTTAAGTGCTAAACTAGTTACCTTTCATTTTTTAACTGAAAGAGAAAATTCTCCTCCACACACCCCCTCCCGGGGAGGTATGTAGAAAGCATAGTTAGTTTAATAAACATACAAGGTTTGATTGTAACTAGAGAGCAGATCATTAGACTCTTAGAAACATTAGAATACACATATCCTTGGCTCTCTAAGAAAGAAGAATTAAAGTCAGATAAGTGGAAACTAGTGGGAGAGCAACTAATTGAATATTACAATGATAATGGTCCTGATTCAGTTTCTAAAGAAACATTCTATATATACAACATAATACAATTGGCTTTAAAGGAGCCCACAAGTTCTAAAAAAAGAAAACTTTTTAAGGAGAACAGACAGACAAGGAAGTGTGAGGAGAAAGAGGAGGAGAGGGATGGTACTGACAAAGCAGCTGAAAGGCATGGAAAGTTTGATCTTAAGTACCAAGTCAATAAGTGTAAAGAGTGTGGTGATTCTCACTTTCACAGCTCAGTTATAGCCCTCAGGCACCCTTAGGGCATTCCTCATCTCATGACCCTCCCCCCTCAATTTCACCTTCATAGGTGGAAGGAGGAGAGGGAGTAGGAAGGGCAGTAACATCACCAGCACCACCTTCACAGCAATCTTGTCCCCTTCCTATGACTCAATTACAAAAGGCACTACTTAAAGCCCAAGAGGAAGAGCAGGATAAATCTGATTTGAGAATAGAAACATTCTGTAGTTGAAGAGTTTAACTCTTCAAGTCAAGAAAAAAGAAGATACAAACCTTTTAATTTGGAAATTATCAAAGATCTAAAAAAGGCTTGCACTCTTTGTGGACCTGCATTGTCTTATGTTTAGATGATATTAGAGTATTTGGCTTTTGAAATTTTAACACCTACTGATTAGAAATTTATACCAAAGACATGTTTAGACCCACAAAACTTGTGTTTTTCAGAATACAATTAACTGTGTAGGATACAAGCCCAATGAAATAGGCAATTTGTAGTCAATATAGCAGTCACCTCTGACTGACTAAAATTGTAGGTCATTGTCCAGATATTTTAGCAGAGATTAGTTACCTTATAGCAGTATATGAACAAATTGCTGCTGCTGCTACCAAAGCATGAGACATCCTCCCAGGAAGACAAGATAGAGAGGAACCCTTCACTAAAATAGCACAATGTCCAAATGATCCCTTTGCTGATTTTGTGGGACATCTGCAGATAGCTGTCAGATGAACTATTGGTGAAAATGTAGCAAAAGAAATTATGATAAGACAACTTGCTAAAGAAAATACTAATGAGGTTTGTAGAAGAATTATACTAGGACTATACAAGGATGCTCCTTTAGATGAGATCATAAGATGCTGTGCCACAGTGGGCACAAATATATTTTATACCCAAGCTATGATGCAGACTTCTCAAGATAAAAGCATTAGAAGACAGGGTCCCTTTCATCAAGAGACTTCCAGAGAGACTCGGCAATACTTTCAATCTAGTAAAGTAGGGAATCTGAAAGCTCAATGTTGGCATAAAAGATTGGGTGGGAGAACAAGATCCAAAACCTTATGTCCAAAATGCAACTGAAACTTCCATTGGGCATCAGAATATAAAATGATTCAGGGAAACAAGAAGTGGTGCTAGGTTCCAAGGCCCCAGGCAAAAAAACACTTGGGGCATTATGGCAACTGATGTAACAACCAGAGAGTCTTTAGAAGTTCAGTACTCCAACATGATTAATCAACCAAGAAGCAACCTAATGGGAGAAAGGGATTATAATTGGGGAGAGAATAGAGTTGTATGTAGCTGGGACTAGTGAGAGTGAGACTACCTAGAGAGGTGAAATCTGCCTCTGTCTGACCTATAGATCCTTTGCTTTCAGGCATAGTAGGCTTGACCAATTCACCTCCTAAGAGTGCTTACAAAAGTGTCTATCCATACACTGATTTGAGAATGTGGAATGTGTAGCTAATATTCAAGTCACTAATACAGGTAAACAATGTGTGACTCATCACCCAGGAAAAGTAGTAGCATCGGGTTTATTGATACATACTCCTAATAGGCAATTTGGTGATATTTGCCCAGATTTTGGCTCCTAACAACAGAAACCAGGAATATTCTGGACTGCAGCTGCGACATCTGACTATCCTATGCTTTCTATCTATGTATGTTATTTACATATCATGCTTTTATCTTGAGAAGTCTGCATCATAGCTTGGGTATAAAAGATATTTGTGCCCACTGTGGCACAGCATCTTATGATCTCATCTAAAGGAGCATCCTTGTGTAGTCCTAGTATAATTCTTCTACAAACCTCATTAGTATTTTCTTTAGCATGTTAATAACATATCATTGAAAGGATTGGAAGAGACAAGTGCAGGTTTTACAGTAATTAGAGATGCCAATTGGTTCAGTCATTGGCCAAAGATTAAGGCAAACACCTATATTTCTGGCATAGGAGGATCAATAGCAACTAAGTTAGTGCTACTCCTTTGAAATGGATATTTGAAGGTGAACAGAAGTTTGTGTTCCTTTTGTAGCTGAAAAAATCCCCATAAATCTATGCAGAAGGATTATAATTGAGTACTTCAGCTTTTCAGCAGAGCTGCTGTTAAAGGCCTGCCAGCACTCTCACCTGTTCCAATTCAATGGAAAATTGATGCATTTGTATGGGTAAAAGAGTGGCCCTTTACAAATGAAAAAAATTCAGGCTTTATTAGATATAGTACAGGAACAACTTGACCAAGGATACGTACAACCTTCTCTAAGTCCTTGGAATTCACCTGTATTTGTTGTAAAACAGAGATCTGGAAAATTAAGGATGTTGACTGATTTAAGAAAAGTTAACACTTTGGGTTATAGACATTAAGAAATATTTCTATTTTATCTCTTTAGATAAGGAGGATATATGTTTAAATGTAATAACAAAAAATATTTTTAAAGATTTCATGGAAGCCAAAGCCACCTTCTATCTTTCTGAGTTGGTGCAAAAGTGTTTACTCAATCCTTGAATGAATATATAAAGTGTTTAGTGGTAAATGTTTAACAACTATCTCTGTGAGGAACAAAAGTCTCATGATATATTTTAAAATCTAAATTGCATTAGGCTTAGAAATAAAAAAAAATAAAGTAAAACTTTTTAGCTTTTGTTGATTTCTGAGGTAAAAAAAACTCAAAATGAAAACTCAGAAATCAGCTCTCTAGATCTGGCTCCTGT